>NC_047672.1:69740845-70040845 GCF_011762505.2 Arvicanthis niloticus
CTTCCTTGTAAGCCAGCCTAGCCTCACTGGTCACACTCCATCCCTTAGTAAGGACATGGACAAGACAGCTCCAACATGCATTAAATCATCATGGTAAGAAATGGCTGGTTATTTATACCCCATTGGCTTCCCATGCCCAGGTTTTCATTGAAGAGCAAAGTTGAAAAGTCACTACATGTTTAGCAAGTGCAGCCCATTGTACAAGTGTATGCACTTCTAAAACAAAAATTCTCTGATCTACATTCTGTATTATTTCTTGGTTGTATTTACTGTAATTGGTACACACACTATTTTATATTTAAATAAGTTCTCATAATTTTATAGTTAAATGAACAATATATGCTTCAATGTTCTTATTTTTCTTCACTAAACTATACTCAAAGTATGTAAGGATATTCTATTAGTATCAGACATTGAAATTAAATTTAATGTTTGCAACCAACAAAGTTTTTATTAATTTTGTCTTTAACTTCCTTTATTTACTTCTTAAAGTTTTAATTTTTTTTCAGAAAAATTAGAATTAATGTTAAAATATATGGCAAAATATACTTAATCAAAAGAGTCAATAACTTTCACCAGAGAAGTTAATTAATTTGGACAAATAGACTATTATACTTTTTTGATATCTAGATATAAAAAGGATCACATCATTTGATAACTTGGTTGTGCCACTTGATCTAGTGTGCTCATAAAAAATAGAAATAAACTTCTTGGTAAGATAGGAAAGGCTCCCTACCAAGTTACTATAACATGCATTTCTCTTCTATTTTTATGTACAGAGCATTAAGAAGAGGTTTTGTAGCTGTTTAAGATGCAAAAACTATATATGCTTAGATTATACAAAGACCCTGGAAGAACAAAATGATTGAGTATCTGGGTGGCAATCCTGAGCATGCAACCTCAGTAGTCAGGCTGCATAATGCTGTACATTGGTTCTATCACCTGCCCAGTGTCTTGTTACTATGCTAAAGCTTCTTAGCATAGGTCCTGCTTTCTTAGACTATAAGTAGATATTAAACTTACCAATAATATTGTCCTAGCATATTAAGCTAGATCATGAGAAGAAAGTACATAGCTAAAGACCCTAACACATGGGTACTGATATGTTGCCTGATATATTTATTTTGCTTACCACTGTTACTCATACTTGAAAATGTATGTAGCAGGTAGGGGGTCCTTACAGAAATATTCAGTGTATTTACTAAATAAATCTATGTACTAAGCACTCTACAAGATACTCAAATTCTACAGTCTATGTTCCAGAAAAGAAGCTAGACAACAAAAGAAATAAGAAACCAGTAGGGTGTTTCAGTAGACTGTGATTACCTCAAAGAAAATAAAATATAATGTTATGAACAAAACTAGATATGGGAAGTTATAAAATTTTTGCAACAGTCAACGATGTGATAAATGTAGCAAAGCATCTTGAGTAAAAGACTTTAGCTAAAACTTTAATGATTCTGATAGCTTTCTGTTGCTATGATAACAATTGCTATGATAGGCAAAGGGTAAAGTGTTTATTTGATGCTATAAATTTGGGGGAAGCAGCATACCACGGCAAATAGAGAAGTCCTCCCCACCCAGTGGCCAAGATGGGGAGAAAAAGAGGGAGGGAGGGATAGAGGAAAAAAAGAAGAGGAGACAAAATAAAAAAGAGAGGAGAGAAAGAGGGAAGGAGAGGGGAGGGGGAGGGTGAAGAAAGAAAGGGGGACAAGGGAGGGAAAGAAGAGAAGGAGGGAGAGGGAAAGGGAGAGAGAGAAGCAGTGGATTTCTAATATCCCAAGGACTCAATTCCATTAACATAAGTTGTTCTCTCTGGGCCTTACTTTCCACCATCGCTCAAAGTGCTGTGAGTTGTGCAGTGCTGTGTTGTAGACCAAGCCTTTAACCTCTGGAGATTATTCCACATAGAATCTATTGCCATAATAACAATTAGGCTTGCAAATGTTTCATAGAAAGGGGTTTCAGTTGAGGCAAGGCAGGAAAAGGCAATAAATTGAATAGAGAAAGCAAGTGTGGCTTGGTCAGGACCATAAGGAAACCACTGAGGCATTAGGTGCTTTTAAGATAGGTAAGCAGGAGAACAGATTCCCAGAAGTTTGTCAGCTAAGGAGTGGAGGGAGTATGAAATGGATCCAGAGTGCAGTAGAAAGCCAGTAGGGGGACTCTACGTTAGATATTGCACTTCTCAGGTTTGTGTTACTATATCAACTTATTCAAGCCAATAAATGTATGAAGAAAGATTATTAAGCTGATAATTTTAATTTTATAGGTTCTAGTTAAAGATAGCATCCATGTTTAAAGACTATTGGTTTCAATAGAGACACCATATCATGAATTTCCAACATGTATCAGAACAAACTGCTCATAGTAGAAGCCCAAGAGAATGGTGTCTGGGCTGTATCCTACAATCACTTGCGGGGGCACACATCAAAAGACCTCCTACCAGGCCCTGCCTAGCCTTTAATACTACAGCCTCCAAGGAAAAACCTTCAACATGTGGACCTTAGGAGAAACTCATGCAAACCATACTTCGTATAATAGTAAGAGAAATGTCCAAAGGGGAAAAAATAACCAGAATTCTCACTACTAAGACAGTGGATTCCAATTTTTGTATAACTCTCATAATACCCCTAGCTAATTTACCGTTATCAGAAATGGATAAGGTATACCCAGAATTACTGTATACTGTATATAGTGTCAAGTACCCAGAACGACAATAAAGCTGCATTGAAAAGCAGTGAAGACAGAATATGCTTCTCAGTTTCAAAAGTCGAAAAAAGTCTAAATTTTAAAATATAATCTATAAATTATACTATACAAAGAAATGTGATACTGACATTAGATTCACATGTTGATTACTAGCTATAAACGATAGAAATTATAGGCAAGAAATAAAATCCTACATTTATGGGGTATTAATTTTAACCATAATGGAAAGACAATTGAGAGGAGAAAGATGCCTTTTGGATTAGGAAATAACTTGACATATATTTATGGAATGATGATGCCGAATCCTCCTTTAACCTAAAAGTAGATCACAGAACAAAATCTATCAAACTATTAAACTCATTGAACAGAAAGCATGCTGCTTTACCTGATTGGCAAATATTCCTAGATATAATAGCAAATTTACCAAGGAGTCAAATATAGAAAATTTCAACCTTTTAACCTTCATGTTAATTATCTTAAAAGGACACAGAATTAAATAACTCAGAGAACATATGAAAATACGTGCAGATTACGTATCTCATAAGAGACTAACATCAAGACTATATTTTTCATGATCAGAAACAATGTTTATTTGATGTATAATTATTGAAGTCCAAGTTTGAGTCAAATGCCATCCTTTGACCTGGGAGTCACTAATTTGGGTGAAAGTGATTGCTTTTGTGCAATTCATATGAATCATGACTATTTTATTTATCTAAGAAGTCAAGGGGTAGTTTTCTTCTTGATTTAATTATCATCATAGTCATCTTTGTATATAGTAGTTCTATAATGTACATCAAGACTATTTTAAATTTACAATTCAGTACAGCTAACAGTAAATAACTCGGCCATAAAGTGTACATTGGGACGGAATAGAGAATTTGCTGAGGACAACATGTGAAAACCCAACAAACACATGAAAAGATGACATCACTTGTCATTAAACAATCGTAATTTAAAGCAGAATACAGCACCTCCTCATGGTCATTTAAACAATTATAAAAATATAAAGGCATGTTTTGTTATTATATGGAAACATAGTAGGACCCTGATAAATTGCTGCTGGGTTGAAATTGGTATGACCATTCAAGAAAAAAGACTAGCATTTCCTTAAAAAGGTAATGAGACTTGCTATATGAACCAGCAATTTCACCATCAAGCCTACAGTGAAAAGAAGATGCTGATAGGAATTGAAAAACATATAATCACACAGAAATCATAAGGACTAAAGGGAGAGGTAACCCAACTGTGGCTCAGTAAATAGGTGCATTAAAAAATACTATATTTTATGCGCACAACAGAAGAAAATCAATACCTAGAAGGGACTTCTTTACATGGGCTACAACAGAGAACAACTTGAAAACCCATTAAATAAAAAAAGTCAAAACCAACTCACTGATAGCAGTGCAATTCCAGTTATATGGAACATCTAGCAAAGGCACTTTGGTGGAAACAGAATGAGTACTAGCACTTGCCAGGAGCTGGGATTGGGAAAAATAAGGAATAATATCACAGGCTTGCCTTTGAGATGATGAATTTACTTTTTAATAGATTGTTCTGATGGATTTCACACCCTGGGCTTAACCAGTCATTAAATTCTGTCCTTTAAAGGTTTAGCTTCATGGTAAATATATCTTAAAAATATATATCTTAAAAAGTTATTATTTTAAAAGCGAAATAGTATTTGAACGATACTTTCCGAAGAACCATGATATTTGTTGTTATTTGCAAGCATTAAGTTGTCTGAATGTAACTGTTTCATCTACTTTATTCAACAATGTACTGTCAGCACATACTATTCTTAGAATATCTGAGAAATGGATATTTAAAATAATGAGTAAGCTAATTAACGCGGATAGTCACGTCAGGAAATAAACCTGAAAAAAAGTAAAAGAAGCAAGTTTGGAGTGAACACAGATAATTTCCAATATGAAAAAACTGAGCTCAGTAATCATCTTCACATTTCTAATACAACTATCCAAAGGAACAACATGCTGAAAGTGAAGATAGGTTTCCCATAGTTGTATAAATGATACCAAGATAACAGTCATGGTGAAAACTTGACGTGCAAGAAAGTCGTCAAGCCAAGCTTGTAATATTCTCCGTCTGAAATGTTTACATGACAGTGGAGTATGACTGCATAAAGGCCTGCAAACCTTTTGCTTACAATTATAGCTGATGTCCACCTTAATTTCCTGTAAAAGTAGCTAAGGGTCTTTTGAATTAATAAAATTATTTCCAAGCATAGAGTTGCTTTATGCTATGCTATTCTGAAACCATAGAGCTGGATTAAAGCTCTATATTCCAGACATGAAGGGCAGTCAGGGCTAGCAGGATGACTTGCTGAGTAAAGCCACGTGCTGCCCATCTGATGACATGAGTTTGATCTTTAGAATCCACATGGCAAAAGGAGAATAAATTTTCTGCAAGTTTTATTCTGACCTCCACAGCTAGAGGCACACGACATGCCTCCACCTCTCCCAACACATGACAAACAAACAAACAAAACTAAGTGTACAAAATATATTTTGAAGAACTAACAAAGTCTTTGAGGAACCTTAAATAAGTTTAAGAAAATAAAATAGTCAAAGCTGGAAACTAGTCCATTGATCAAAAAATGCCTGTGTAAACACATCAGTGTGTGTTCTTACTCTCGTTGTTGCAGGAGACATTTTAAATGGCGGCATTCAGTCTGGCTTTTCTTAATCAGCTGCCATGTTCCTGACTAGACTAGGCCTGAGGCCAAAAGGGGCTGTGGCCATACCACAGCTGCTTAGATAGGGCCGTCCACTCAGGTGGTCAGAAATACCAGCCCTGCCACCCAGGAGACACCAGCATGGGAGATGGCTCTGCCAATCTACCAAGCTGTCTCCACAATGCTTGGCTGAGCCCAAACCAACTCAGCATCTACGTGGGTCCAGTAGAAACCAGACTCTAATGCTTAGATTACCCAAAGGCTTTATATGTTTGGTAATGCTCAATAAAAAGATGCTCACACAATCAGAGCTGTAACCCAATACCCAACCTAGATATACCAACTACCTTGGACTGCTATAGACACCCGCACATCCGCCTCCATGTTCCCCTCTCTCTCATCCTCTATCCCCTAGCTCCTCCCTCTTTCTTCTTCTCTTCCTCTCCTTACTCCTCCTCTTCCTCTCTTTACTCCTGCCACCTTAGCTCCTCCCAACTTGAGGGAAAATTTTCCTGCTAAGCCATGTACTACTAAAGATAATGTCCTTGCATCAGGATTCAGTGATGCTAACTGATCTATATTCAGGGATAACTGTAGCTTCTGACATTGCTAGTCACCAATAGCAGTCTACAAGAGGATTATATGAGTATCTGAAATATTACTTAATTGATTTTACTCTCTCTGTAATATGAGGTACACATTAAATTTAATGCTCGTGCCCCTGAAATATTAGCAAATGTTAAACACCCATTCCACTGAAATATGATCTTCCAATACAGCAAATTTCACACCCCTGCAAGTGATCAGAAATGTGACGATCACTGCCCTTCATGTGGAGAGATTATTTTTAGTGAACATATTATTTAACATTTAGTAGTTATGAGAGAGAAGTGGAGAGTGAAACAAGCTTAAGGACAATTCAAGGCTGAGCCACGCTTGGAAATCAGAGGAGGTGCCCAGATGCTGAGGGTCTCCACTGAGCGGAACTGCATGCAGATGCACAGCTCTGATCTGCAGCACAGCCGGAGGCTGGATGAACATCAGCTCAGGTGGCTTAGAAACACTGCAATGAGCCCAAAATGTGGCACGCTCATGGAATCTGACTTGCCAGGGGTCTTTAAATTTGATTCCAGCTTCAGCTGCCTCCGGGAGCTATGGCTTTGCTATTCAAGGAAGATCTTCGTGCCAGCGCTAACTCAAGTCTAGCAGTTTATGTGTTATTAGAGCTGCACCAAATTTATAACTAATAATACACTATTTCAAAATCATTCACTGTGTATTGGTGTCCATGCCAGGCTAGAGCAGGGAAACACCATCCTTTCCCACTGGGGAACAGCTAAAGTCTGACCATCATCTTAAAGAAATAAACTGCTGGTCAATTTCTCCTTGCCATGTCTTTTCTCTTTGAAAACCTTCCTCTTAATCATTAAATATTCCCAATACCTCCAGCAGACATCATACCCCAATCTGTACATCAAATTTTATAAATACTTCAAAGTATGCAAAAACTAAAAGTTTTTCTACTATAAATATCCACTTTTGACCTAAAGAATCACTGAAAACTATGTGCAGAAATCAGTAAACAAAGAATATGTAGATAGATGATAGATAGATAGATAGATAGATAGATAGATAGATAGATAGATAGATAGATTATAGCTATAGATATAAATATAAAAGTGTGTTTTTCAAAGATGTACAAATTGCATTCAAGACAGTATAATAGTAGAATAGTGTTTTCAAAAGTTTTATGGCTTAATAGATATTCCTAATAAAATCTAATCATCAATAAATAACTTTATTGGACTTCTTATTTAGTATGTGGTATTTTTGTTGTTTCTGGTTAGTTGTTTATTTGGTTGACTAGTTTGGTTTACTGAGAGTAGGCCTCACATGGTAGCCAGGCTGACCTAGATCTTACTATGTTACCAAGGCTGTCCTGAAACTCATGGCCAGCATCCTGACTTGGCTTCCTCAGTGCTAGCATCTCAGATTTGAGCCACACCTGGTTTTTCTGTTCTGGGGTTGTGCCAGGGTTTGACCACACACATTTTTGCTCTAATATCTAAGCTTTCCTAAACATGATAAACGACACATTCACTCAAATATATGTGAAATTTGTTTGTACAGTATCACATTCTGATTATATAAATGCATACATACAATTATAGATATACATATTATGACCTCTAAAATACTAACAGTTCTTTTATTTGAGTATTTGAATTGGTTGATTTTTATTTTTAGCTTTGTGATTTTTTAAGACATTGTGTTTGTTTTGAGGTTATGATGTATATCAATTTTTGCTCCCTTTTCTCTCTCTAACTCCTACTGTATTTCCCCCCTTGTTCTCTTTCATGTTCATGGCCTTCTTTTACATTGATTGTTATTACATGCATATATATATATATATATATATATATATCCTGCCCAATCTTTATATTGTTATTCTTAAGTATGTTTTCAGATCTGACCTTTGCTATTGGACAAGCAGCTGGCATGGTTGTCTATGGGAAAGACTGTTTCAGCTGCTCTCAGCATTTCTTCATTGCCTGCAGGTCTTTGTGTAGGATTGAGGCCTCATCAGCTTCCTCCATCCACATTAGCATGACTTTTGGTCCTCGTTAGCCTCATGTTTGGAAAACCATATAGTGAGACTTTATGGATATAGCCTCTGACATTACTAGGAGAAAGGTTCTACAGCAAATTCCCTGACCTTTTGGCACTTTTTCTTTCTACCCCTTCTTCTGCAGTGTCCCCCGAGCCTTGTGTGTGGGTTGTTTTGTCGATTTAACCATTCGAACTGGGCTCCAAAACTCTGCCCGTTGATTACTTGTGTCTTTAAAGTGTTTGAAATATTTTATAATTGGTATGCATTTTAAAAATTATTATAAAGGAATTAAGTATCAACTTATGTTTATTTGGATTTCAATCTTAATACGATGAAGACTCATAGAAGGTTAATCATGTAAATACATCTCTGTTCATCTATTAGCTATTTTGCATAATAGTTTCCTGGAATGCTCTAATGCTTATCCTCTTTTTACTAACCAAACAATTAGCTGAAGCCTATTTGTGCTATGGGCTTTGATGTTCATACAGTGGATACAAAGCTGATATGAGTATATTAACTTAAACATTTTAATTAAACCTTAAGGCTCAGAGAGGTCATATATTATGGTAAAGACCACACAACTACACAAAATTAAAAGTACTCTTTAAATTCGACTTTATTCAGACACAAGCGTCACTAACTGTTTCAATGTACCCTTCAAACAAATATTTTCATACGTCATCCTTCAGTCTAATTGCCGTACAATTTGCTTGATCTCTTGTCTCATTCTACAAAACACATATGGCTGTTGGGCATGAGATATTCCAAATGTGAAACATATTTGAATAACAATGTTTCTGCATCCCCTCTATGTAAGTCTAGATGAATATTGTCATGGCAGTTTAGTAATAATATCATGCGTGTGAGTTTATGGAACTTTTGAAGTAGTAACTGCATTATGCTAAAGAAGCATTACTTCCATAAACTAATGTAGCTCGACCTTAGAAGAGTCACCAGTATTTAAAATAGAAGACATCCTGCAGCTGCCAGAGATCTCCACCTAGGCAAAACTGGGCTCATGGCTTAGACTAAGAAATGAATTTCAGTCTTAGCTAAATTTGAAGCAAGCTTGAGCAGAGTCTACTCCCTCCCGCAGCCATTTCTTCCCATGCCACCGTAATGCCTTGTCTTTCTGTTGTAATGCAGAGGTGATTAAGAATTATGTGCATTTTTTTGTCTTAAAACTGTGTTTGCTGATTCAGTGGGCCTGTTGTGAGAGCCTAGTCTACATTTTTGATGGCCTCCATGTCCTCATTCTCAGAAGACCACCTTTTGGTATGTCAGGTTATAAAGTCTGCCAGTAGCTGCCAAGCATGTGTTAGAAGTTGCCCAGCTAGGGTTGTATCAAGATAGATACTAATATGGGCTTCAGGGTATGTTTAGTCTGAGAATTAGTCTGAAAGTTTTTGAAGTGAGTGGGACAATTAGATAACGAATCTTTGACTGCTTATTATAATTAAAATATGGCTGAGATCCTTGGACAAGATATGCCTACAACTGTTTTAAAACTTCAGCAAAGGCTGGGTTGTATAGCTGTTTGCTCTGAGATGAAGCATTCTGTCAAAGTGTGGAGGTTTATTAAGGAGAGTTGGCCGCCAAGGTCAATTCGTTCACTCACACAGGAGTTGAATTGACAAAAGTACAGCAAGCTGAGGGGCTTTTTATAGCACGGGGTGGGGAAAGGGAGGAATTTTCACGCAGTTACACATGATTGGTTTGCTTTACAACTTTTGAACATCAGCAGGCTGTACCAGTCCATGGGGGCAGAGGGCAGTTCCTGCAGGCAGAAGCTTATCTAGGTTAGCAGAGCATCTAGTTAGACTTAAATTACAGCTTTCTGAAACACTGGGAAGACCTCAAGGGGAGGTGGGGGAACCAAGGAAACATAACATAAAAACAGTAGAAAGTATGCTTATCTTTTGTAAGGATGTAACCATTCATCTTGTGGTCAGCCAGTTCCTGGGACCACCCAGATTACTTGCATCTTTCTTTGTAGTCAGGAATGTGTCTTCCTGCTTTGGGCCTTCCCCACCCACAGGTGGGTTGTCTTCCCTGAGGCTTGAGGTATGTTAATCCAGCAAGTGTCCTCTGACTCAGGGATAATGTACTTCTCCAGGAATGCATCCCAGGGCAGTGAAGGCCTGAAATCTTACATTCAGTTCCGCTTTCTGGAACTAGCGAACCTGCATTCTTTTGCTCAGGTCTAGGGGTAAAGAAAAAGCCTGTATATATTTTATAAAATGATCTTTATAATTTTTCACTCTGTATCCTCAGTGTTATTGCATATTTTCTGTCTATCTCCGATGCTTCTTTCACCCATTCTTAAAACAGCAAAACTAGTGCTTGTTAGAGAGAATTAAGTCTGTGGGATGTGACTACTTCAGTTAAACCACCATCTTTTTTACTTGACAACTGATAAATGGGTGCCTGTCTAAACTGCAGTCTTACAGTCTGATAAGGATACTATCTGGTTTTATAATGGTTAATTGTGCAAATCATCTGAACTGTTTCTTGTAAAATCCTGGCATATACATGTACAATATATCTTCTAGTTTTATTCATTTAACTGCTATTTTGTACCAAAAATAATCTAAATTTTAAAAAAATTAAAATCTGCATATACCTTCTTACTTTGTTTCTTCTGGGATTTGAGATAGTGGGGACCCTTCTGCATCTCTTATATTATTATTTGTTAAACCCCCACCCCAGCCAAGTTACACAAATGGTCAAATTACCCGGCAATGTTGTCTGAGTTGACTGCCTTTCCTAGGTCATAAACCTACCTGCCCTAGTCATTTTTTTTTAAATTTCTGCTACTTAAATTATAACAAATCTTCAGTAAGTATTTCTGAATTGGTCAAACTTATGCATTAGCTCATTAATGTAGCTCTAAACTGTGGCCCTTTACTTAACACTCAGAGAGTGAGTGTTCATCCAGGAGTGATGGCACAGAGCTATAATACCATAGGCTAAGCAGTGATGGCCACCCTCATCTCCATGTAGCCTGTCTGGGCCACATGAGGACTTTTCTGAACATACATATGTAAATGATCTCTATTTGAATGATAGTGGCCTTCAGAATTTCATTTCATTCTTTTGTGGTACATTCAGCTTTTCCATGTGGAAGAAAAGCCCCAGAAGCCATTGTGTGAGGATAAGCTTTGAGATCAGTAAAGAATAGTATTAACCACATGAAGCCATAGACTCAAGAATGTAGAACTGGCTGTCTGAATATTCAAAGAAAAAGCACTTGATAGCAAGCACTTTCCCTGAAACCCTGTGGGGCAATGTTAGAACTTGGTTGCCTAAAGCTATACACTGGCAAGATGTTTGAAGACTGTTTAAATCAGAGATAAACACCATACTGTGAATGCAGAATATTTTTCTCAGGCACACTGGAATCTTAAAAGAAAAAATTTAAAGTATACCTAAAAAATGACTGTGTAATCATAACAGCATAAACTACCAATAGGAGTGCTCACATCAAAAGGCAGCTTTCAAAACTCAGGAGTAAAATGATGATTTTTTAAAAAGTCTTTGGTTGTACTTAAAAGTCAGGCAAAAAAAATGACAATGCTACACATCTGGTAGTAACACACAAAATGGATGTTCCAGTGGTTCTATTTATTTAGCAATAGATCACCTTGTTAAAACTGCAAATGAAAGTGATTCCACAGAGAGTTGTTTTTAATATGATGTGGTTTATCACATGGATAGCCTTCCTCTCCTTAGGAGTTACTCCACTCCTGCCTTTATTTGCCTTGTTGAATGTTCTTCTTTGTCTGGACAAACTGTTGCTAGTCTTTAAAGCCTAAAATCTGAAGAGAGGGGTCTTATAAAGCATAAAATAATGTTAAGAGTATGTCTGTCAAGTATACCAGACCTGACAGCTGTTAACTGAAGATCAACTTTCTTTGGTGATAGTTTAACCATGCCTCTGGGATGACGTTCAAGGTTGCAATAAGTTGGTTTGATGCTCTTAGTCATATCAGTCACCGTTCTGTAGTAGACTCTACATTGTATGTTCACTGGTTCAGCCTAGATGTTTTTCTTCATTAAGTAGAAACTGACAAAATAGTATCTCATCTTAGGCATCTGTCTAACAGCTGAGCTACATGTCCAGCCAAGGAGTGAAGTTTCCAATATTCTGATAATGATTTATAAAAACCCCACTTTCTGTGGTCAGTGTTTCCTATAATTGCTTACAGGTTCTCTTGATAAGACAGCTGAAGATCTGATCGGATTATAACTAGACATCTACCTCCCCAGCTTTTCTACATCATTCTATTTCCTTGCTAAGTACTTTATTATATTAAATATACATGTAATAAATAAATAAAAATTCATATAAATTCAGCACAAACAGTTGTATATTAAAAATCTCAGAACAATTAAGTTCCATAAATATGTATAGTATATCCCTCCAAAAATATGTGTGTATGTGTGTGTATACACACATACACACATATATACACACTCACACAATATTCTTCCTTCTGTCCATGAATAGACAGCATCCTTTACCTTCCAGTACACTAACTAACTATACTTATAATACAAAACAAGGTTCATGCTGAAAGAACCAACTCACTTTTGTGAATATCCAAATATTTTAGGTAGAATACAGATGGCTGTCTGGAAATGCCATGAAAGCAATTGAAGACCGAGTCATGCTAGACCATGTATGTTTCCATACTGGTGAGCATGTGAGTTGTCACATAAGCTTATCTGTTTGTAAATGTTTACCAAGATCACGTAGCTCTTCAGGGTCTATTTACCATACAGGAGGCTGATAAGGACTAACTGAGAATTCATCAGTCTATTAATTCCCTCAGAAATGGCACTAACATTAAACACATGAAAACTCAGGAACAAACTCTGTCACTGTATTCAGTCAGTGTTCCATTGCTATGAAGAGACACAATGATCAGAGTAACTCTCATAAAAGAAAACATATAATTGGGGCTGGCTTACAGTTTCAGAGGTTTAGTCCAGTATTGTCATGGCAATGAGCATGATAGCATGCAGGCAGACATGTTGCTGGAGAAGTAGTTGATAACTCTACATCCAGATCAGTAGGCAGCAAGAAGACACTGGGCCTGGCTTGAGTTTTTGAAGCATCAAAGGCCATCACCAGTGACATACTTCCTCCAACAAGTCCACACTTCCTAATCCTTGTCACCTAGTGCCACTCCCTGATGACCGAGCATTCAGATATATGAGCCTATGGAGGACATTTTCATTCAAACAACCACACACTGTGATGGGTAATCTGGATTGTCAACTTGACAAGATCTGGAGTACTGTCTCTGGGCCTATCTGTGAGGGATTGTCTAGATTAGATTAACTGAGGTAGAAAAAAAACTCACCCTAATTGCCACAGAAAATAAAACAGAAAGCTGAAGCCAGATGCATACTGCTCTCAGCTTTCTGGCTGCAGATGCAATGCCTCCAGCTCCTGTTGCCAAGAATTTATCAACAGAATGGGAGTCTGAGTACCTCAAAGTCTCAACAAAGTCAAACGAGTCTTGTCTTAAATTACTTTTGTCAGTCACTTTGTCACAGCAACAAAACAAATCAATAAAATCTTTCACCTTGATTTTGGCCCGTTAACCAAAAAGTGAATCAGACATGTTCTAAACATTGAGTGTATTTATTAATACATATCATGAGTCTGGGAAGGAACCGGTCCAATTAAGAACTCAAATCCTTTCTCTCTATGCAAGAGGCTGCATCCTTGAGGTCAACCCACAGTCAACCAAGCACAACCTCAAAATACTAAATGGTAAATTCCAGAAATATGATGATCATGTTTTAAAATGCATGACTTACTGAGTAGTCTGACAAAATCTCTCAATTATCTCTGCTATGGATTTTACTTTTGCATGGATTATCTGTACTATAGATAATAGGCTGCCTTTTTGCCTTCTCAGATCAACTTTGGCAATAGCACAAAATTGCTTAACAGTAGACCTCAAGCAAAGGTTATGAAGCAAAGAACACATCAGGGTATAGAACAAGAGAGAACAGCACACTTCTGTATAGTATAGTAACATGTGCAGAACATTGAGAAAACTAGTGTCATAGGGGTAGAATCATGTGTTTGGTTTGACAGAGGTCTTGAAATGCATACTGGTCAGGTGGCAGGAGCCTCTAGCATCCTTTTATAAGCAGAAAGTTTCCCTGAGTCTATGAAGACTTCCGTCTCCATGTTACTGGTCATGTTTATCATTAGTTCTTTGAATCAAGACTAATTGAAGGATTTTCACCTGATGATTGGATTCAACCATTAATAACTGATTCTGGAGCTTCACACCCCTTAATGCCCCAGAGGAATAAATACGATGAAACTGGGTAAACTGATAAACCATGATAAATGAAGTATAAATTTAAATGAGTAACTGGGAAGCACTGGTGTTGGAGCCATGAAAAGTCCAACTTCTTGCATGGAATAAAAAAAAAGATTTGAGTTCATAATTTGAACATTTCAGATGCTCCACGAATGCTTTCTACTTATTGTTGTTTGAGAAGTAGAAATTTGAGGATTTATCATCAAAATAACTTCAGGGTTCGGTGCATTTATGTGCTCTCCTTGACATTTACAACTCCTAATGACTTTTTAAATCTGTGGATTAGAAAGAATTTAAAGTAAAACCCTTCCCTACCCGATTATTAAAATTTTTGAACCCTGCAGGAATTCATAATCCCACATATTTCTGGGCTTCAAGATTCGATAGCAAAAGCAGACATGGTCATACTTAAGACGCTGCATTTCAGGAGGGTTACACAAATCAGAAGCGTTTTTAAGCTTCATGTTACAGAAAATAGAACATGTTGAGGTATTTGGTCGCATCTGGAGTTCTGTCAAGCATGTGTCTAAGATTACAGAAAATGATTCTGTTTTGTGTTTCCTAGCTTTAATGCCAATGCTGCAAACTAAAGCTATAAATAATAATAATAATAATAATAATAATAATAATAATAATAACAATAATTTAACCAGAGGTCTTAGGGGTTCAACTGTGTCAACTTACCTGAAAAATCTCTACTTTTTAAATGTGTTTGAAATAAAAACCTTTATCAAATGAAACTAATATTTTTGAAGACTCCAGTGTTTCGTAAACCTTACCCAAAGATGAAAAGTTCCTTCAGATGAGAACATTATAAACAGGTTATATATTTTTTCTTTTTTTAAATCTCCTATGCATTGTCTTCTTTCATTATTTTTCTTGGTCTTCACTATGTCTTCCCCCCACCAAATATAGCAGATTCATTTGAGAATAACTGTCCATATCACCTACAGAGTATATCCCTTTTAAGATTCACTAGAGTAACTTTTAAATGTGGTTTTACATAGAAACAAAAGTGACATTTGAAATCAACTCTCTCTTCTTCATCCTCAGCTGTATTAGTCCCAATAGTGTAGGTGAGAATCTTTCTCCAAAGCCTTTGCAATCTACAAAGCCTTTGTAGTCTCCTGGAGGTATCAGCCAGCCCCCAGCTCTCCAAGAGCTGCAGACAAAATAATTCACTTTGAAGGTTCTGCCACCAGGGGGAACTGAAGTTATAACATTTAGAGTGCCTCTCAGGTACTATATATTCCTAATAAAATAAAGCATGCTTAATGAGACTAATGCTATTAAAATTGGAAATTTTCACATAAAATTTTCTGAGTAATTAATTGTATTAAATCTATCTAGGGCCACTGTGAATCATTTTATTATGAAGGATGTGATCTTTTTAGTGGTCCCCATTTTCACATAGTGTCTGAAATTTCTGCAATGATAAAATTCATCCATCAAAAGGCTTATAGTGGAAAATAACTGTACAGAATTGTGAAAAAACAAGATCTCACAGGAATGATAAAAATTATATACATGTATCATATAATCTTCAATTGAAAGTGAGGCAGTAAATGGCTCACTCTCTAACTCTGTTTCATATTCTAGTGCTGAGAACTTATTCTTTGCAAACTATTCTGGCAATGTGACTCGGGTAGCTAGCACTACCATGGACTGTTTCGGAGGGAGTCACATCAAATATCCAGATATGACACAGTAATAAAAGCAAGCCTACTTTGTCAAAACATTTCTTTTACTCAACAATGAAATGTACTGAAAAGTGACTCCCCTCTTAATCTGTAGTGACAATTCTGCAGTTTTATGGCACATTTGTTTCTATTTTCCTAGTTCTGTTTTGATATTGAAAACTCTTGCCATCTTTCTTATTTATCTTTGTCCTTTTGCTTCATAATATAAGATGCCATGCTCAAAGAGGGGTGACATAAAAAGAGAAATAGGACAGTAACTGTTCAGATTTCAAAACAAACTAATTTCATACAAGAAAGCAAGTGTTTTTCCTTATAATACAACTGTCTCTTGGTGTTTTTCCTGCTAAACTGTCAAGATTATTTATAGCAACATTATCAGGAGGTCGATACATAAATGTGTAAATTGTGGATATATTTGTTACCTATGTTGCTTATGAGGGGCTCAGAGGTAGTAAAGAATAAGAGGCAGACCCTGCACATGTAGCTTCTTGTACTGATACCTGCCCCTAGATCTATGCTATCGCCTCTTACAAAGATTGGTCTCATGGACATGTTTGAGGCCCTGTATGTTTTTGTCCACCTTGTGAGCTTTTGGTGGCTTCCAAGTATGCATTTGTACATATCAGATAACCTATCTAAAATATTTAGAAATGCATTATGCAGTTAAACCTTATTCTTCTTTATTTTTCTTAAGTCCTATCAGTACAAGTGACTTAAAAACAAATCACAATGTCTTAATATCTATTAAATTGCTGTATCTGCTTTCAGGGTGCCTCTCCTGTCTTACTTATTTGCTCCAATTTGTCTATATGGAAAATCATCCTTAAAAAAATGTTTTCCTGGAATTAAATTCCTCTCAGTGAGTTTTTGAGACCTCTCATAACCCAAATATTATGAGCCATAAATGTAACTTTTTATTTTTTCATAATCCTCACAAAGCATGATCTTAACCAAATACTCTGGATTTGAATTTACATTTTTAAATTTTTATTTATTCTTGTCTCATATAGTTCATCCTGATTGCAGCTTCCATCTCCTCCATCCTCTGTTCCCAACCAGCATCCTTTCCTCCAGATTCATTCCACTACCACCCTCCCATCTCTACCTCCAAAAGAACAGGCCTCCTGAGACATCAACATAGCATGGCACAACAACATACAATAAGGCCAGGCACAAACCCTCACATCAAGTTAGGGCAACTCTATAAGAGGGAAAGGGTCTCAAGAGCAGGCACAAAGTCTGAGACACTGGGAGTCTGAGATTCCCAGTCCATTGTTAGAGGTCCCACATAAATACCAAGCTAAAGAGCTACACTGTGTACGCAGAGGACACACACCAGACCCACACAGGCTCCCTAATTTTGACCTCAATCTGTGAACCCCTATAAACCTGTTTAGTTGGCTTCACTGGTCTTGCTCTCCTCATGTCTTTGACCCCTCCAGTTCCCACAATTCCTCCTCCTAGTCTTCTGCGCACTTCCCTGAGATAAAGGGGAGGAACAAGATGGTAACTTCCAAATGACCTTGCTCTCTCTCTCTCTCCCTCCCTCCCTCCCTCCCCTTGCCTCCCTGCTTTCCTCCTTCCCTCCCCCTCCCTCTTACTCTCCCTCTCTTTCTTCCTCCATCTAGTCAATAATGAGGAAGAGGAACATGTATGCAACCAGGACATATCCCCCAGAGGAAATCTGGACTGACATTACCCAGTTAAACTACTCAATCATTGAAAGAATAGAATCATTTGTGAAAAGTAGATTATTTTGGAAATTTGTGCTCTACCATGACATCTTTTGTTCCCAGTACAGTTGAACAATAGCTCTTTCAAGTCACAGCACATTTGACTCTATGTCTTCAGCTGCAATTATATGACATTCACAATTATTACAACTTGGGGTATGGACAAAGCTTGCATTTTCAACCAATAGATAGAAGTTAAGAAGATCAAAGGTTTCCAATTTATCTGGGAAGAATCAACGTGGGCTCTGTAAAATAGCCTAGTAGCTAAAATCACTTGCCATACAAAACTGACAGTCTGGTTAAACCTAAAAACCAGCAGTGAAAAGAACCATATCCCAAAAGTTGTTCTCTAACACTAATCTGCACACTTTACTGCACATATTCCATGGCAGATCCATGTGTGTTCTGTCTCTCTGTCACTCTCTCAGTGCTTCTGCTGCTGCTACTACTATAAATAATAATAAATAATAATAATAATAATAATAATAATAATAATAATGCAAAACTTAAAAAAGAAATAGTCAGGAAAAGCTTGGCAGAGTGAGATAATTAAACAGACCTAAACCATCTAATATGAGGGAGATATCTAAAGCACTGTAATGATTGTGGGATAACATTTAGAAGTAATAGAAATAACTAAGAAATACTTTTTCTGTAAATGTTTTGTGGAAACTTATAAGAAGGCAAATAAAGAACAATAGCAACAGAGTGCATCTTCAGGAGATCCAGAGCTTAAGGGAGTTCATCACTACAGAGTGGGTAGAGACCAACCAGAATGAAAGTTAAGAATTCTGTAAGAGGTCTTGTGGGACCTTCAGAAGCTTCCAGCCCTCACCTTTGGCTGGACTCTTCTCCAAGTACATTCTGTATTGTTTATTCATTTTTAAACAAGAAATTACCTCCTGTTTATCTTCTTCCTACTCAGAGTATATCTAGAAAGTAGGTTCTTTTCATTCTCATTATACAGATGAGAGGGACAGGGAAGGCATCCTATGTAACTAAACATTTCCCAAGGCCACCCATGTAAGTAGAAGATAGGACTGGGATTGTGTCATTTATGACTGGCTCCAGAAGCCAGTTCTTTCCTTCTATGCCCACTGGCAGGAAGCAAGGGTGATGTCCAGAATATTTAATATGCCTTCATATTTAACTTCATTTACTGTTCATCAAATTAAAAAGTAGTATATTAGACAAGATTAACAGAAGGCAGTATGAGGTTAAAAATAATCCATGCCTTTTCAGTTAAAACCTGAAGAAAGATGATATCTTGATTATTGCAAGCAGTATCACTATTGTAAAGGAGCAACATGATCTCAACTCTTCCAAAGAGTGAGGTCAGAGACTTTAAAATGCTAGGTTAAAATAGTAGAAAATTATCTGGAGCATCAGGAGGGGAGGTTGACAGTATGCTAATCTGTATTTTAGAATAGCACCTTATTGGACTGCACCCTGCAACAGAGACCAGAAAAGTTCCATTTCTGCACATGATCACATTTTAAATAGGTGACAATCAGATTCTTGAGAAAGATATTTCTGCGTTATAAAAGACCCATTTAAAGGGCAGAGGAAAGTATTAAAATTATAAGTCACATGAAAACAGTTCTTGAAAAATTTAGTCAGGAAGAACCCTCACAATATGAGTGTTATAGAACTGGACCTCAGCTTAAACAATCTTGACCAGTGTTCATTATTAAATATTTTAAGCACTAGACTGTGAGCTACTTGAGTGATACATTTTTATCTAACTCTCCCTTATAAGATTATGGCTTATAGCTCACTCTATCATTTTAAATGTTCAGCAAATGAGGCCCATACTGAATGAAAGAATAACTACATTGTAGCTTCATCTCTAATTCTTTAAGATGCCAACAGTATTTAAGAAGTGTATTTTTCTTTCCAGCAAAAAGTCTGTAATTGTGTCTTTGTATATTACAGGCAGGATGAATGACAAGATTTCCTAAATGTATTCATCATAGAGAACTATGTGTGCAAAACCTCTTCCCTGCTGGGGCGATGCTATTCCATGGTCAGATGATTCTGAAAGATGCCCTGAGTAGCTTCTCCTTATGTTCCACTTGGTTCTCATGTAGTGCAAACTACAAAATGTCTGTAGTAAAAAAAACACAGCTCAACTTCTCCAGCCTATGGCACACTGTCATGTTTTTTCTATTTAAAATTGTAACTTTCCTCAACTTATTCTAAGGAAGAAAGAAGGCCAGTGCCTTGCTTCCTTCTATTTTCCTGAAATAAGGTCTTGCTTATTTTGAAAGTCATTTGTTTTTTCATCTAAGATTTCTATTTGACTTAATGATCTATGTTTCGTTTTCAAATCTATAACTTCACTTCCATGGGGGCCTCACATACTACTTCACACTACTGCACCCAATAATTACTGTTTTTCTTTTACATTTGTTTTTAAGTGAATGGGTTTAATTTGAATACATTTTTGAAGCTGTCTTTTAATAATCCCATAATTATCTGAAGAGAAGATGGCAATAAGTAAATGACACACACAACAGATCTCCCAGATGGAACAAGCACTGAATGCACAATAGAGAGAAAACGAAAAGGAGGAAGACCATACCTCACTGTAAACATGAGGGAGAACAGGCAAGCAGGGCAAAGAGATTCATGAATCATACCTCAGCAAAACTTACACAAACTAGGAAAAGAGTCTCCACTATCTATATTTCTTTCATTGTCCATGAAAGGAGATTTTAAAACTATCTCTAACACCAAAGTGGCCAGAAGAGGCTAACAGTAGAAAAGCACATAAGTCTCACTATTTCTACTGCTATTCTGAATCCTTGCTGAGATTCATTGTATTAAACCCAGAAGAGAAAGTCTATGTATCTGGATTGCACTCCTTCTTAAACTTTTTGGAGAAAACAGATAACACTTCTAGTTTGAGAAAATTGTTTGTTTTGTTGTTGTTGTTTGTTTTTCAGATCAGAGTTAATGACATATTAAGAAAATGGGGCTTTATCCACAATCAGCATAAGGATTCAGAAATAATTTGCTGGGCTAATTAAGTAACTGTTTCCCAAAGCATCTCTTCAGTAATGAAATTTCCTTTTGGCTTCCTAATTCAGGGCACTTCTCAGGACAAAACAATAATACACAGACATGAGACCCAGCCATTACTTCTATAGAACTTTGCTTTTCCTAAGTATTGAAGTATTTATTGATCTGAATTGGGCCTGAAGCATATATGCTGTGTTTGTTTGCCTGAGACATTACTAGGTCTCATTTTACTGTTTTAGTTGAGACCAAGTTTTACTATCTAGCCCTGCCTGACCTGGAACTCACTATAGACTAAGATAGCTTCAAACTCAAAGAGATCAGACTGGCTTAACCTCCAGAGTGCTAGGATTAAAGACATAAGCCACTATACCTGGATATCTGGCCATTACACAGATGACGATGACGATGACGATGACGATGATGATGATGATGATAATTTATTACTCAATATTTTTTTACAGTCCAGACTTTATCCACCTCTCACTTCACCCTCTGACTGTTCCACATCCCATACACGCCCCCCAGCCCTGTCTCCAAGAATATGTCCCTAAGTCCCCAAGCCCCCAAGCCCCAACCCCCAGCACTACTGGGGGCCTCAAGTCTCTTGAGAATTAGGTGGATCTTCTCTCACTGAGTCCAGACCTGGCAATCCTCTGCTGTATATGTGTTGGGGGCCCCATATCAGCTAGTATATGCTGCCTGGTTGGAGTCTTAGTGTCTGAGCAATCTTAAGGGTCCAGGTTAGTTGAGACTGCTGGTCTTCCTATAGGAACACCATCCTCCTCAGTTTCTTCCAGCCTTTCCCTAATTCAACCACAGGGGTCACCAGCTTCTGGTAGGTGTAGATATCTGCATCAGCTGCCCCACGTTGAGCGCCAAACTGTAACGGCCCGCCCTGTTCCGCAGGTCCGGGTCGAGAGAGAGAGAGAGAGAGAGAGAGAGAGAGAGAGAGAGAAAGAAAGAGAAAGAGAGAGAGGGGGGGAGAGAGAGGGAGGCAGGCGACTCGAAGAATGGAGACAAGACAGGGTCTGATCAAGTCTCGAGTCTCATTTATTGTGTGTCTCTCTCCTTTATTGTCTCTCTCATTGTCTCCCGTATTCTCTCTATTGAGGGGAAATCTGGGGTATTTATAGGCTTTTGCCATGTGCCTTGTAGGCATGTGAATACCACGTGCCTTGCAGGTATGGATATGACATAAGCCTTACAGGCATCTATCGCGTGGATAGCACATGCACTGTGCGCCTTGCAGCTGGGGGCAGTAAACAGCAAAAGAAGATATGTGGGATATTAGAGTGTGCTTCAGCTGTTGTAGGCTGTTGAAAAACAAGTCTCACGTCAGGGTATATGGCTTGAGATGGCTGCAAAGGTGATAGCCGTTTTCTGCTACAAGTCGACTCCCAACATGCATCTGACCCTTTCAGCTGCTCATTGGGCCTTTCAGAGGGCAGCCATGCTAGGCTCCTGTTTGTAAGCACACCATAGCATCAGTAACAGTGTCAGGCCTTGGGGCCTCTCCTTGAGCTGGATCCCAATTTGTATCTGTCACTGGACCTCCTTTCCCTTAGGCTCTTCTCCATTTTTGTCTCTGTAGTTCTTTCAGACAGAAACAATTCTGGGTCAGAGTTTTTTACTGTGGGATGGCAACCTATCCCTTCATTTGATGCCCTGTCTTTCTACTGGAGGTGGACTCTAAAAGTTCCCTTTCCCTACTGTTGGGCATTTCATCTAAGGACCCTCCCTTTGAGTCCTTGAGATCTCCTCTCTCACCTTCCAAGTCTCTGTTACACTCTAGAAGGTCTCTCCCCCTCCTACCTTCCAAGGTTACCTGTTTCCATTCTTTCTGCTGGCCCTCAGGACTTCAGTCCTGTTCCTCCCACCCAGTTTGTAATCATGTTCTCCTCCCTTCCCTGTTCCCTCTCCCACCAAGGTCCCTCCCACCCCTTTCCCCTCCAATGATTGCTTTCTTTCTCTCTTCTGAGTGGGATTGAGACATTCCCACTTGGGCCCTTCATCTTGTGTTAACTTTCTTGAGTGCTTCCGATTGTATCCTGGCTATTCTGTACTTTTTCGACTAATGTCCACTTATTAGTGAGGACATATCATGCATCTCCTTTGGGGTCTGAGTTACTTCACTTAGGCTCATATTTTCTAGTTCCATCCATTTGCCTGGAAAACTCATGATGTTCGCATTCTTAATAGCTGAGTAGTATTCCATTGTGTAAATGAACCACATTTTCTGTATCCATTCTTCTGTTGTGGTACATCTGGGTTATTTCCAGCTTCTGGTTATCACAAATAAGCCTGCTATGAACATAGTGGAATACATGCCTTAGAGTCCACCTTACACCAATCAGAATGGCTAAAATCAAAACCTCAGGTGACAGCGTATCTTGTTGAGGATATGGAGAAAAGTACACTCCTCCACTGCTGGTGGAATTGCAAACTGTTACAAAATCAATCTGGAAATCAATCTGGAAGTTTCTCAGATAATTGGAAATAGATCTACCTGAAGACCCAGCTATGTCACTTTTGGCCATATACCCAAAAGATGCCCTACCATGCTACTGGGGCACATAGTTCCTTGTGTATAATGAAAATTCCAGAAATGTGAGCATTGAGAAGATGACTCAGTAAAGCCTATGCCACACAACCATGAGGACCTGAATTTTATCTCTAGTATCCACGTAAAAGGCTGGGTGTGGTGATATCTGTTTGCACTCTTAGTACTAAAGCAGCGGAGAAAGGCAGATGCCATGCTCACTGGCAAGCAAGCCTAGTAAAGGACCTTTTATCAGGACACAAGTTGTACAGCTCCTAAGTTGAACTCTGGCTTCCTCTTCCAATTTGCACATGAACACACAATTCTTTAGAAATGTGAAACCGTTTGGAACTAGGTTTGTCCAGATTAATGGAGTTTAATTTCAATTGCTGTTTGCTAAAACAAATCATATGATTGGATATCTACTCATATATGATACTAATATTTCAGTGTTCAAATGGTGGTCTTAAGAGTAATGTAAGGAAGTGACTGCATTAAAGTATTGATGAAACAAATCATGCATTTCAACAAAACTCTGAATATTATTGAATCATATTTAGATTAGGTGAGGTTTATGTATAAAGTATTAATTAACATCTTTTTACCTAACTTTCTAGGAATCCTAAAATTATTGTTGACCATAAAAATGTATTTCAATTAAATATTAAATTACTCAAATATTAGCTGGCCATATGGTGTATAGTTTTAATAATAGAACTGGAGAAGTAGAGGCAGGTTTACTGCTGTGACAATGAGGCCAGCCTGTTCTACTATAAGTTCTAGGAGAGCCCAGGTTATACACTGAGACCCAGGCTCAGAAAGAGAAAGGGAGAGTGAGAGAGAGAGAGAGACAGAGAGAGAGAGAGACAGAGAGACAGAGAGACACAGAGACACAAAGATACAGAGAGACAGGTAGAGAAACAGAGAGAGACAAAGAGAGAGAGGGAGAGAGGGAGACAGAGAGAAACAGAGAGACAGAGAGACAAAGAGAGACAGAGGGAGAGAGAGGGAGAGACAGAGGGAACGACAGAAAGAGACATAGACAAGAAAGAAGGAAAGAGAAGAAAAGAAAGAAGGAAAGAAAAAAGGAAAGAAGGAAAGAAAGAAAGGGAAAAATCTTGAACATTAATTTGATTTTTGGGTAGAAGCTCAGTAGATCACATTTTTTTCTGCCTTAGAAACAGTATTATCATTAATAAAATCCTATCTGCTTGTATTTAGTAGATGCCCATTCAGTGAGCTAGTTAAGAATCAAAACAGAAAATCATTATTGTGGCATTAAATCAATCCACAGCTTCAGAATTCATTATGCTAAGCATTTTCATAATTAACGAGCATTTAAATGAAACACATGTGGAGAAATTAAAACTTAATTTCAAAAGCTGCAGCTTTTAATGGCATCTTAATGGAGATATACATAAAAATACATACCATGAAAAGTCATGCAGTTTGAGTACCATATATTTTGATACAAAAATAACTAGTGCCACCTATGGATCAAAAACTAGAATTTCAAAAGCTATTTAAAAATGGTACTAATCAGAAATTTCAGTGGAAATAATGAGTTAATAAAACAAACCCCCATAAGTGTTATTTCTAGATAGTTTAACTTATACATTATTAGTTTTTTTTATACAATGTCTATTGAAATACCCCTTTTTTAAAGCTAGGAATAATAATTAAAGTAGAAATTTCTTATTTAGAATTTTAATGTAAAATGTCATTCAGTAAACTAGATATTTTAAGCAATGTGTTTCTCATTAAAACATTCTGCACAGCCTTCTATGGATATGTTCTAATGTCATGACCCCCATTGACCATATACATCATAGACTTGCAGGGTGGTGACATGCTGTGGATGGCTGTCAGTATCTTTTGGGATTATTCTGGATTAATAACAGTTAAGTTTTTTAGTCTGTTTTTGAAACTAGCAAGCTAGTTCAGAAGTATGGTTGGTCTTCAGTAAAAATGGGAGATGGAAAAACAACTAGTGTCTTTAGCCTTTCTCACTCAAAATTCCTCGACAAAGAATCACTCACAAAATGCATTCTCCCTACAAAAGTATTGTGCTTATAGGAAATAAATCACACATTTAAAAATATGTTAAGTAAGGAAAGCATACTGAATATGTTTTGTAAGGTATATGGCATCTGCCTGGTTGAAGCCTGGAGTTTATTGATGAAAATTTGCAGCCAAGGCTATACTAAGACAGAACAATTATTCAGTGTATATCAGAGATGCCACAATTACTGCTCAGAGACTTTAGTCCATTTCCCATGGAATGATTTACTAATAAAGTTCCACGGTTCCTTCGTCACCATGTGTCCAACACAAAATGCTGATATAGCATATAAACTCCCAGACTGGAGAAGATGACAGTCCACAAGGAGCTGAACTTGGCACTATACAGTGGCAGTGGATGTTACATAACTGAATTTCCCCATGTTAAGATATATCCAGAGCTCTGGGGAGGTGATTATTGTGGGCATAGATCACAAGGGGCATGAGCACAACAGATTTTAGAGGAGTGAGTTTTCATTTTACAGTGTTCAGTATAGGCTTCTCCGGAAATCAGAAAATGTATGAGAAAGCAAATGCCTGGAGAATGTGATATTGTAGTACTAAAGTACAGGTTCACAAAGACGCAGTGTGTGTATGGCATCAACTGTGGCTGAGCTACAGGGGTGGGTGGGAGAAGAAACACAGAAGGAAAGAAATGGCATAAGTTAGAATATTAAAGAATATTAGTGAATATGCTGAGAGAAGCAACTCTTTTCAGAGAGCAGAGCTAAGATACCTCTAGATACATAAATTACAGTATATGAATGGTGGACATCCTGGAAGGTGCTACAGGCAATTGCATGTAAGTAAATGCATGATACACCTGTTAGAAGCATAACGTTTATTACCACTGTTCTCCTCAAAGCTTCATCTAAACAACCTTCACTCTTCCATTCTGCAGCATCTTAAAGGAAAGTTAGCAGTCAATATGTACTGGACACTGACTGTGAACTCGCATCCTGACTAATGGTCAGAGATCACGTCATTTTCTGTCAAGATCACCCTTCTCTGGCATTCAGCAAAACAGTCAGATAAACAAGCATTATTACTGTGACAATTGATATTATCACACCAATAGACAAATACTAACTGCTTCTTATGAGCACACATTGAATATTATTAGCTTTGTACCTTATTCCAATTTATTCTCATCTGTTACTGTGTGTTTTGGTGTCTATGAGCATTGATGTCACAGACAAAAGCAAACCAGAGAACCTGCCTCTAAGGAAGTTTTTGGCCAGTATCAAACATAGACTTGCTGTCTTGTAATCTGAAATTCAAAGTGGTCTGTGTTTCATCAAAATGTAAGAAAAACACAGCTTGGTAAGAATGTATTTTTTTTTGTTATCTACCCATAATAATTATTGGCTATTGCTCTTTTATTTAAAAAGTTAGTTCCACTAGGGATTGAGTTGTTCCATTAAATGCCTTTAAACTCTGGTTTGTAAAATGACAGCTTCTCTCTTGGTGGGACGTCAATTAAGCTATTGTGAGGATGAAAGGTACCTCTAACAGTGCTTCACATTGGGATAGTTACCCTCTGTGGCTTGCATTGTAAATCCAGCTCCCAGCTGGAGATTCAGCTTCAATAAAATGTTATTGAAATTTCCTTTTCTGCCCTCCCACCCCCACTCTGGTAGACTCCAACATTTCTCTTGATTGCAGGAATATTGCTGTATATAGCATTTTGAAAACAATGTGAACTATCTAAGTGCCTTCTAAACCAGGCATTATTTCTTCTGTGGTTGAAACTCTGAGACAGCTGACAGGGAATAAAGCCCTTTTTACTCATATCTAACTTGTGCCCTGTGTCACAAAGTGAAGGCTGAGGCCACCAGCACAGTGATCCCCTGAGAAGTTTCATGGTAGCTTGTTTCTTCTCTCTGTTAATGTATAAAAGCTTCCTGTCTGCACTGGAGATGCTAACCACAGGTAGATGCTATATGGAAAATCACAGACCCAAAGAGGCTACAGCGACTGAGCTAATCCACTATGAATAATAGAAACTGAAGGAGGGGTGGTCTGGAGACCATTCCACCTGGGTATCCATTCCATGTGCAGTCACCAAAGGTAGACGCTGGCTGATGTGGATGTCAGGAAGTGCATGCTGACAAGAGCCTGATGTAGGTGTCTCCTTAGAGGTCTACCAGAGTCTGACATATTCAGAGGCAGATGCTCACAACTAACCATTGATCTGATCAAAGGGTTCCCAATGGAAGAGATAGAAAGAAGACTGAAAGAGCTGAAAGGGTTTGTGGCCCCATGAGGAGAGCAACAATACTAACCAACCAGAGCTCCCAGGGTCTAAGCCACCAGCCTGGCAGCACATAGGGAGGGACCCATGATTCCATCTGTATATGTAGGGGAGGATGGCCTTGTTGGTCATAGGTGGGAGAGGAGATCCTTGGTCCCATGAAGGCTGAACACTGAGTGTGTGTGTGGGGGGGATTTGAAGGTGGGGAGGTGGCAGTGGGGGTGTAGGTGGGGACACATCCTCATAGAAGCAGGAGGAGAGGGGATAGGATAGGAGGTTCCTGAGTGGTGAGGGGTGAGGGAGAATGGGGTAAGGGAATAAAATCTGAAATGTAAATATAATATTCAATAAATAAAAAATAAAATCCAAAGAAAGAAAGAGAGAGAGAGAGAGAGAGAGAGAGAGAGAGAGAGAGAGAGAGAGAGAATACCAAAGGATACCATTATACTACAGGGCTGTACTAAAGATCATTTCAATGCTGAATGTGGGGCTGTCTAGTGCCTGTAATCCCAATTCACAACAACCTGAGACAGGAGGATTGCCATAAATTTGAGGACAGCCTAAGCTATAAAATGAGTTACAATATAGAGTAAACCCTCATTTCGAACTGGGGAACTGAGGAGACGGCCCAGTAGGTAAAGTATGCTGGCATAAAGACCTGAACTCAAAGCTCCAGCTTCAGTAACTACTGAGTGTGCCCACTAAGGACAGAAACAAGTAGTTTCTAGAGACAAGCCGGTCTTTAAGCCCCAGGTCAATGAAAGACATTTTCTCATAAAACAAAGTGGGGAAAAAGAGAGGTGGAGACACCAGATATTCAACTCTGCCTCCCGCCATGCACACAAGGATAGGTGTAAAAATTCATTTCAGAATCATGTTAACTGGCAGTTTCATGCATGATCTGGCTTTGACAAGTGACTTAAAAGATAGCAAAGGTTAACACTCTAGTTTTTAGTAGAGCCACATATTCATACAAGGTACCTATAAAATAGTTTGAAGGTTCTTAATTATATTGCCAATGACCCTTCTCTTTAAAATTAAAAGTTATTATACTAGTGCTGTGTGTTATATTAATGATACTGGTCAAAATACATACTTGAATTGTTACTTTTTATTGCTTTATTATTTTTATTATCCTATATTACATTTCCATATACAAACAAATTTAATCTTCTGAATCGGTGAGTATTTCCTCAGCTTAGGTGGCCTAGATCCCTGACATCACAGAAAGCACTCTGATGAACTTTCTTGACATGGCCCCTGTCCTCTCTTTCTGTTAATGGTTCACCATCAGCCTATCTGCGATTCTATGACAAGCAGAGAATGAACTTCCAGAAAGGACAAAGGCAGTGTCTCAGGCATACTTCCCTATGCACTGGGGTTGCGAATACTACCTCGTATTGTGTGCGAAAGCCACCAGGGATCCAAGCAGTCCTCATCAGTATCACCATGGCTAAGAATTTAGAGAGCCTTCTAGCAAGGAATAGAGTTATTTTGGACATGTAAAAGCAACTTTAACAACCATGAAGAAAAGCTCTTCAATAGTATGTATAAGCATTTCTTAATTATATGGGGCAATGTGATAAGGAGAGAAGACTGCCATTATTCTCAAGTTCTCTAACAGGGCAGCTGCCTATTTTAGCCACCCAAATTTAATCACCACCTCCTCCTTTCTCCAACAGAGGTAATCAGTGTGGAGAAGTACTCATTTAACTGCTGGTTAATCAGAAAATCTTATCTGGGTAATCAGAAGTTGGCTGTAAGGTAATTTGGTAACAAATGACTGATTCCTTTGGGGATTCAAGAATCTAGATCATGATAAATTCAGCTCTCACAGCATCTTATAAGAGCAAAAGGTCTCACTTGGACATGCACAGACATGTTCTTGAAAAACAGGGTCAGAGGTTGTTTTTACTAGAAATGCTAAGATGTTATATCATGAAGATCATGTTCTATAAGGAACTCCCTAGAATTGGCAGCTGGGTTAATCAAGGCCATAGCATGTGACTCTGTCTTCCAGCTCCTCAGATGTGTGTTGCTATTTAGATGTTTATAGCGGGGGTGAGGGTGGGGGAGATTTATTGCTCTTTGTGCCAACAAGCTAATAAAAATTCAAGTAAATGATCAATATCATTATCTATAATTTCCAGTTACATTTTCATTAAGGTTACGAATAAGTGAAATTAGCACAAATATTTGAAGTGACACAAAATAGGACATATTAGAAAATTACTACAAGTTAAAGTCTAGACCCTATTAAAGCTCATTGAGAAAAGCACAGTTAGAACTGTCCCTTGATCCCAAGTTAGCTTCTCTGGAAGTTTAGGTGAAGTAAATTCTCTGTAATGTCCATTTTACTGCCTATGATCTCCAGCCACAATGATAACAATCCCCAAGGCAGTAAACACCATCAAAATTTCAAAAATTTAATGCAAAATTTAACTGCAGTATAAAATAGTTATCCTTAAAGCAGGAGATTAATATTAATGTGCTATAGTCTTGCTGCAGGTCTATAGTCTATATTAACATGGTGATATTAATCTGCGTAGACATAGACCACACAATGTAGATGTGTAAATGTATGTGTGTATGTGCACATGCACATGTGCATGTGTGTGTGTGTGTGTGTGTGTGTGTGTGTGTAACTCATCACATGCACAAACATTTCAAATGCACTGTGAATAAATCTGGTATATGACATTAATGGTAACTGGCATTGGGTAAGGTTGAATGAGTTTTATTTCTTTTTTCTTGTACTCTCTACAGTGATTACATGTTTAGGAGAGGCAGTAAGGTATAACAGTAAAGAACAGTGGTTCTTAAAGTTTATGTGCATTAAAAATACCAACAAGACATGGTAAAATAATGTTTTTTATATTGAAAGTCCTCCCTTAGAATTCTGCTAGAGTAGGGACAGAAGAGTAAGAAGAATTCTTAGTTTTATTTTTAATGAGTTCTTATATGTACTGATGCTGCAGTTCTTAAAATAAAATCCTGAGACCCTCCAGTTCATAGGACACACTTTGTTTTTAGATTTGTCAGTATGGATCAGCTAACTTCTCAAAGCTCTTGAATCTTTTTATACATAAGTAAGATAGTGAAATACTTTCTCCAGAGAGATACTGGGAGATTAAAGTTCAGCTTGTGAAAACATCACATAGTAGATGCATAGTAAGTTTTAAATATTTGATAATACTATCTAATATTTTTATAATAATCAAATAATAAATAATTATACTTTTAATGTCAAAACAATTGGAAACTAATTTTCTACCCATCCTTCCAAAAATCTAATGTGATTTGATTGTTGGAAAATAATAAACTGCCAGGATGATAGCAGGATGATAGCAGACAAGAGCCTTTAAAACCAAAAGAACTTTGTTCCTTAAAAAGTATTAGAATTTACAGAACACAGACCGCTGCTCTCGACATCTGTGTAGTCACTAATTATATTGGATGACAATCATGGATATTTTATGCATGTCATGATATACTTGAACTGAAATACTAAGTGAAAATTTAAAATTATCATCTCAATGTCATTTATGATTATAAATAGGTGGTGTTTGGTTTGTTGTTTAGAATTATAGCTACTGGAAATTTTCAAATAGCACATCTGGTTTCATTATATTTCCTCATCATACCATAACATAAGGAAAAGATTAGCGATCACTTTGCAGTTTTCAAAATACCCTTCTACAGATTTTTGTTAATGTTGTCTTAATGTTTTTGAATAAAATCAGCAAATCTTTAATTGCAATATAGCTACATGCTTTAAATTTCTACTACAATTTTTTCTTACTTATCATCCACATGTAGTATGACTTAATGTAGGCTCATGGTTTCAATGAAAGGGAAGAAGAATGTATTTTTTCTCTGACAGTCCATCTGAGTGTTCAATACCTTCATCAAAACTTATTAGAGTTAAGTCAATGCCCCAAAAGTCAAGACTTATATTTGCTCCATCCAAACATCTTGTGATTCCCAACAATAAAGAATACACAAAGTAATTGTACATGTGCATCTTTTCCCAAGTACACTTTGTGTTCAGAGATAGAGGGGTTATTGAATTTTCATTTTATATCACTTGAAATGTCTCTCCTCCAACTATAAATCTAGGGACTAATTTAAGTAAACTCAGGTACTAGGTATTTGATTCACCTATGTCATGAATCTAGTGCTAACTCTCATTTATTTATTAATCTCTCGGCAACCAAAAGTAATCCAGACCTCCTATAATATTCAACGAAAGCAGCAAGAGTTCCCAAATGTGTTGTAAAAAATAAAATACTCAAGACAATCAAGTCATAGATGATAGCTCACTGTTCTGTAGATTCCTTTACTTTTTCAGTTGGCACTATTGCTTTGGCACTTGAATAATAATAAGTCCCTCAAGTCTGAGTTGTGGAGCTTGGTTGCCAAATGTAAAGATAAAAAATAAAATGGGAAGATACTTGAATTATAGAATTCCCTTAAAAGAATGCTCCCAATGACCTTCCGCTCTCACTAGGTCCTACCTCGAGTGTCTACCAACTCCTTGTAGCATCAAGCTGACCAATCCTTTAATACTGAGGCTTTGAAGAGACACTTAAGATCCAAACTCTAACAGTATTTCTTAATGATTATTAGTGAGGAAAATGAAAAACATCACTTAATTTGAAGGTATATAATTTCTCACTATGTGCCATAGGTTTTCAACATACTTTAATAAACATTAAACATTGTGAATGTTTAAATATATACGGCATTTGCACTCATATTAACATGTATTATTATTGGCAATGTTGATTTTTTGTTGGGCCATGTGATTGCCTTTGGCCAATTTTATATAATTAGAGATGTTGATGAAATTTATTGTCAACACTCTACTTGTTTAAGAAGTTTTATCTGCTTAAACATACTCCATCTAATATAATCCATTTATTGAAGAAATCCATTTTCTGAAGTGTCATGCAATCCCAAAATATATTCACCATAGAAAACAAAATTAAAGGATTGTCTTTGCATAATTTTTATAACAATTGCCAAGGAAAATTTGACTTTTTATATTTTTTAATTATTATATAATCATGTCATTTCTGTCTTTCCTTTGCTCTGTCCAGTTCCTCCAATGTACCATCCTCAGTCTCTTGCAATTTATGACCTCTTTGTTCATTATTGGTCATTACTTGCATATATGTCTTGCATATATGCCAATATGTATAACCAGTTCAGTGTGTGCAATGTCACCCACCTGTATGTTTTAAGGGCTGACCACTTGGTGCTGCATAACCACCTGGTGTGCTCTTTCCTAGGGAAGAGAATTCTCCCACTCTCAGCATCCCTTAGTTATCTATAGTTCTTTGTGTAAGTTAAGGCCTCTTGGACTGTCCTCCATCCACTTTGGCATGTCTATTGGTGTTGTGTTTGTTCAGCTCATTTTTAGGCAGTCATGTTGTGCCATTAGTGGGGCTTTATGAATATAGTCTTTAGTGCTGCAGTGTTTTGTGGAGTATTCTTTGAGACCAGACTAGGCTCAACAACTCTACATTTTGATTGGCTGTGTTTTTCTGTAATGGTGTCTATCTGTTGCAAAGAGAAGTTTTCTTGATGAGGGATGAGGACAATACTGTTCTGTGTCCATAGGGGCAAATATTTAGATTGTTGTCATGGATTATACTGATTTAGTAAAGTGGTGGTTGTAGAATCCTCTCCATGATCTATGACTTCACTAGCCCCCAAGCAGTAGGCAGTTTTCAGCAGTATGTTGAATATTGTCTCCAAACCTGATAAAACAAATCCTGCAATACGGTCCTTTCGTTATTTATTTCCATTAGGTTTTTGTGTTAACATGTAAACTAATCAGTTTCACTTGGTAGCATTCATCCATACTCTGTTCTTCCTACTGTCTCCTCACATGAGATCATTATATTTTTAGAAAAATGTATGGAACAGAGAATCACTGTGTTAAATTAAATAAGCCAGCCTCAGAAAGATAAATGACACATGTTCTCTCATGTGTGTACTCAGGTCTTCAATTTTAACATATGTCTATAGATACATATGGTTCTGTGTGTGAGTATAAGTCATTAACCCAGGAAGAGGAATATGAGATGGAATGAAGATATATTAATGGTGACACAAGAACAATTGAAAGTAAGTGACTTCAAACAAAAATATGGAGAAAAATAACCAGTTGCTAGGAACTGTATACTAAAAAACATAATAGCAGAGTTTTAGATTCTTCCCCTGGCTGATGAGCTACACATATAGACTATCATGATTACTTCAATCTAAACATCATCTACTTAATGAAAGTGCTACTGATTATGGAATATATAAATCAAATACACAAACATACATGATCACACCTCTCATCAACTCTGTATAAGATTAAAAATGAACTTGAATTATTGCCACAAAAATATCTTTCATTTATATTTGTTAGAATGAATATTTTAACCAGGCCAAAAACCTCCATTCAAAAGTTCCTATATCTCATATTTGGACCAGAATTAAACTAGCTTCTCCCAGTCATATTGGAAGACTGATCCAGTGAGCTAGATAGAAGTAAGTGGGCTCTTTTCTTAGATGTGTAGATTAATTACTTCTTAATAGCTGAGTTCAGTAAAAAGCCAAACTTTATAATATTAGCCGTACTTAGCAAAAGTAGCATATCTATATGGTAGGTAGAAAATTACAGTACTAAATAGTCACAGTCTTGATGCAACAAATTAAAGAGAATTGTGTGGTGTCTAAGTCGTGGCTGATTGCTCTCTTGTCCAATGTTGCTAATATGCTTTAAAATTATTGAGCAATGGAACAAAGATGGTATGGAATCTGTTCTCTCCATTTTGCATAAACTGTATTGAAAATTTATTCTCTATTTTCTTCTCAGTGGCAAAAAGAAAGATAACCACAACTAAGATAAAGTCACTTATTATGTCTTAACATTCAATGACTATGCCATTTGACTTCTTGATACTCAAAGAGATTAGTCCAGGATCTCCACAGTGAGCGTTGTAGAGGTGTAAGGCATGTGGTTTTAACTGAACACAAATCTGAGAGTGATAAACAGACTATGACTGTTTATTGGCAGCCACTGTAGATGCTCTTATCCTGGAAGGATGAGTATGAGTGTGTCCACATAGCATAATATCGAGACTTTAGGCACATGGGTGAATCTATTTCAATTCTGTGGTCACCTATTCAAGATCTTCGCGTCCCAATCTCCTCATCTGTCAGGTAAATGTTAAACATCTTACGTTTCAGAGTTACCGTAAGAATGAAATGAGCTGCTATCTGCGAATTTCTTTTAAAGCTGCCTAAACTAGTAATCTCTAAGAAATGTAGCCAGATTGAAGAGGAAAGAACCTCTCTAGAAAAGGTGGAGAAATGAGTGTGGTGTTGGCTGACATTTTGGAAAATCATCCCATTGGATTATTTCAAGAATGGCTTAATTGTTTTTGAGTTATTGGGAGAAACGGGCATACACAAGTGACCCTCCAATGATACGTTTCCTCTGTGAATGAATAGTTAACTGAATACTGATTATCTCTGAAGGACAAAGCTTCCTATTTTATGCTGGAGTTTAGAAAAAAATCCATAGACAAAAGACTGCAATATTTTAATGTGTTTCTATTGCAAGTACCACACAGGTGAGAACTGTCAGATACTGTCTTCCCTGCCAGGTGTGTAGTTCTTTGAGAACAGGAACATCTTATCACCTATGTCTCTTCAACTTCTGGTATGAGACCTCTGTGAATTTTGTCTGGTGTTAATAGACATGCACAAAACCAACTCAAGTCTATCATTGAATGTCTAAAATCTATTTAAAAGAGGCTGTGTGATATACATGTGAAGATTGTTTCCTTTGCTTTTGAGAATTTCATATATATATGTGTATAATAAATATGTACTCCCATTTCTTCCATCAACACCCCACACATTCTCATGTCATACCTGCCCTACTTCATGTCTCTCTTTTTATAATCACTTAGGTCCAGTTAGTCCTCCACATATGCATATGGTTGTGGGATAATCTACTTACACATGAGAAAACTACTAATTGCCATAACCTTAATAAAGAGTAATTCTTCCTCCCCTCCCCTCCCCTGCCCCTGCTTGTCTACTGCCAATATCTTTCCAGCTGTCAATAGGCCTCTAGATTATTCGATCTGTTTAGGAAAGATTTCATCTGGCTTGATTTTCTTTAGCTGTCCTGCAAGCGACCATGCTCTGAGTTTGTGATTTCAGTGGCCATGCCATGTGCAGAAGACAGCTTTCACAGAGGTCCTCCTCAGCCCCTGGCTCTGACACTGTTCACTTCATCTTCTGTAATGTTCTCTGAATATTGGATGTGCTAAAGAAATATAGAAGCCCGCTTTAGGGATGAGTGCTCGATCCTCTATCCTCAGAAATTTGCCCACCTCTCTATCCACTAAAAACAGAAGCTTCTTTGATAAAAAGCTGAGAGCTGCTCAGTTCTATGAGTATAAATAAATACTGAGAAGTATTTGTTTATTTCAATCTGTTACTCTACATACTTTTATTGGGAAATTGAAATTGTTAATGTTGAGTCTTATCACTGAAAGATCTGTTGTTAACTCTGGATGTTTTGCTGAGTTTGTACTATTTTCTTGCATCTTTTTGAACAGCTATTGTGGGGCTATTTATTTACTCCTTATGATTCTTGGCTGTGTTTACTCTACCTTCAGACTGAATTATTCTTCCCATGTATTTCGTAGAAATGATTTAGCAATCACAAATTATTATAATTTGTTTTTATTTTGGAATTTTAAAATTTATCTTTCTATTATAATAGGTGGTTTTACTGGGGATAATAATCTGGGTTCACAGTTTTGCTCAGAACTTGAAATGCATCATTCTAGGCTTTTCTGGTTTTGTATGTTTCTGTTGAATGGTTAGGTGTTATTGTGATGGTCCTGACTTAATAAATGATTTAATGGTTCTGTTTTGAAACTTTCAATATCATTTTCCCTTAAAAATATTTATTTACTTTTGTTTTATGTTTTGTTTGTTTTGTGCCTCCATGTGTGTGTACCACATCCATGTCTAATATCTGATCTATATTTCAGTGCTTTGATAGTGTGCATTATGATTTCAAGTTGAGAAGAGGAATTGTGTTTGGCTGGACTCTTAATCTCATACTGGCAATATAGAGATATGTTAGATATTTTCAAATCTGAGAAAATTGGTTCCTTTCTTCCACTGGACCATGTGGATAATTGCACTAAACTGAAAATGTTTGGATCCTTCTTTATAACAGCACATCAACAAGTATAACACTGTTAAAGATGTTTAGGCAATAATATAATTGTCTGTTGTAACTTACAGAGTTAGCATGAGACTATAACAGATGCCTAGTTCCTTAAAAGGCCAGGTTTCTTTGTATCAAAACCATTCGAAGTGTTAACTTATTGGACTTTAATATTGCTCAATGTGTAATTTTTTTCTTCGGTCATAGATTCAGGGCTATAAACCTGTTATGTTGGACTCTTCACATGTTTTTTTTTTTATTCTTAAATTTCTTAAGTTTACTTTCTTTCATATTGTGCTTAAGATACATTATTGGCAATACAAATTGTCAATCACTGGCATGCTGGTGATGCCCTATAGCAGACAATTGATTTTTGTTAGAGAAAATGTTAGTGTTTGTCTGTGAATTGTTTTGTGAATTTTTTTCAATATTAGAACAATCTCTTTCAGAGTTCTGATGCATAAAGTAGACTATGAAAGAGGGTTGTAGATATCAGATGCAGGCTGGAATCTACTATTAGTACGGTATACAAGATTGCATGGAGATAAACAATAATAGTAGTGGTAATACTACTAATACTACCACTACTACTATCAGCAACAGAAACATATATATACATAATAAATGAAGTCGTAGTTTGCAGAATATTGAAGACTCTAGGGCTTTAATTCTACTTCATGTCTTTGAGAGATTTTTTTTTTCTTTTAAATTTTCAGAGACGAGCTCCCTTGTAGCCCATGCTGGCCTCTAACTTGCCAAAGAGACAAGATGACCAAGAACATATTATCTTTCTAACTCTTAGGAGCATAGGAGACAACCATATCACACCATGGCTGGCTTCTTAATATCATTTTGTATTACTATCATATTTTCATGTCACCATGGAATGATAATCATTAACAATTTTACAATGAGTTAGGATCCAGCAGTGAGTGAAAGTACATAACACTCCCTAAACGTGATTTGTGGAAAGTATGTTTGAAAACTCAAGTTAATTTTCTATCCTAAGTTGAAGACACTAGTTAAAAAATATAGAAATATGTATGATTTTTTAGAAAAAAATAGCAGCTCATATAACCAAAATGACAGCTTGTGCAATTTGTACAAATAGTATGTTTTATGTACGTCTCTAGTACCCTAAAGGATTCCTCCATATGGCAGGAGATGAGATTGATATCCTGTATCTTACCGTGAAAAACTCAGTGCCTTTTCTTTTATAAATTTCTTCCAGCCCAAAATGCTTTTGGATATGTTGGCTATTTAACAGTGGCATGACAAACAGTGTCATTTTCACAAACCCAGAGCTATGCAGGGAATAGATTTCCTATTAATATGCTTTGCCAGCCTGGTGTAGAAACTGCCAGAGTACTTGCAGCTATATTTCTGGCTTCATGGTTACTTAATGATTGGAACTTTCTGATTTATAGGGCACTTAAAAGTAATAATATGTCTCTTAACACCAAGTAGTCAACTGATAAGTTTTTATAATGATTTTTTTAAATGGAGGGAACCTTTTTCTAGACTCACAGAGACCACATAAGCAGAAGCAAAAACAAGTAGTCAAAATAGCCATTGACTTTCTTCTCTGTTCCTTGCACCCAAGGCTGGCTAAGGGCTACCTACAGTGCCATGTGCATTTACAGCCTGGGGCCAAACATACAACATACAGAGAATGGCAATGTTTCTATTGAGTAGGCTTTAAGGATGTATAACTCTTAGCTCATTGTTTCCAATTATCACATATAAAATTCATTTCCATATCTTTTGGAGGAAAATTCATCAATTTTTATAAGAATGCTGTCACCCATAAGGAACAGCTTACCTAACACACAGAAGTGACCTTGGGTTAGGTAAATTGAAATTCATTCTTTTAGGTCCAAAGTTAGTTTTGTTACATCTTTTGATTTCCATCTTCCTCAGACACTGTAATTTTAACCTAGTAACTCCTGAGCAAACTTCCCATAATTTCCCAACCCTCAGCCTGCTCAGGTCAAGTTTGTTTCTTTACACTTGGCCTTTATTACCAAACATGTCCCCATTCTTCCACTTGCCAGACCTACAGCATGTTCTGTTTTTGGAAATATACATTTATGCTGAATTAAAAATTAGCTATAAGCAACCTAGTTTCGAAAGATCAGAGTGACAGTGACCCAAGATCAGCCACGGAGAGTCCCGCCTTCCTTTGGGGTGTGCAAAAGGATGAAAGAAAAAAATATCGAAAGTTATTGAAGCATCTTAAAGAAGGTGCTCATGGGAGCACTTTCCCTCCTGCAGTTTCACACCACAGTTCTCAGAGCATTCAGATGGACACATTAAAGACCAAAGGCTGGGTGGAAGAGCAGAACCATGGAGTCAGAACAACCCACTTTGTTCCAAAACAGTATAGAGTTGTTGAAACAAGAGGACCTCTCTGTTCAGTGAGAAGTGAAAAGAGGTATTCAAAAGGAAAAGCTGATACAGAGAAGGTGGTGGGACTCCGATTTGAAAAGGAAGATACAAGAGGACACCAAATGGAGCCTGATCTGTCAGAAGAAGTGTCTGCCCGGCTTCGCCTGGGCAGTGGAAGCAATGGCTTACTCAGAAGGAAAATATCAGTGCTTGAGGCAAAGGAGAAGAACTTCCCAAGCAAAGAGAAACTTTTTGAGTATTATTAAAGTAAGGTAGTTCTGTTGCTTCTGATGCTAATTTGCCGTGTGTGTGTGTGTTGATCATAGGTGGTTATTTAAAGAACATTATTACCGTGTGACTTTTTGATAAGCGCAGAGTTTAAAGTGTTGTTAATTATAGTTGTAGTTTCAGATAACAGGTTTGGGAACAAGTATTGGTCCCAAATATTTGATATATAGTGTCAAATATACTTTCTAATTTTTAAAAACTTTTCATTGATTCTTTGTGAATTTCACATTATACACCCCAATCCAACTCATCTCCCCATCCTTTCACATCCATCTTTTGCCCTTGCAACGCCACCCCAAGTAGAAAAGAAAGGAAAATAAAGGAAGGAAGGAAGGAAGGAAGGAAGGGAGGGAGGGAGGGAGGGAGGGAGGGAGGGAGGGAGAGAGGGAGGGAGGGAGAGAGAGAGAGAGAGGGAGAGAGAACAAAAGAAAGAAAGGAAGGAAGGAAGGAAGGAAGGAAGGAAGGAAGGAAGGAAGGAAGGAAGGAAGAAAAGCATCTCATTGTGGATGCTGTAGTGAGCCATGGTGTGTCCCAGTGTATGCCTTCTGTCCAATAATCTTTACTTACAAATGATTATTGCAGTGTGTCATTGGTCTGTTTGAGGCCTTGAGCTTCTGCTTATACTGTCAAAGCTATATCTTCACTGGAGCTCCTCATGCATATCCTGTGGTTGCCCTGTGTCATGGAGATCCTGCATCTTTGTTCTGCAAAACCAGTGCTTTCACAAGCTCCAGCAGTTCATAGATAGGGTAGATGTTGAGGTGGGCCTGTTCAAAGCCCTGTATCCTGGCCAGAGTGGTAGCTGACTGGTCAGTCTTCCAGCTCTCTGCACTCACACAACCAGAGAGAGAGAGCTCCAACACACCATTGGCTGGATCACCGAATGCAACAGCCAATATGGGGCAGGGCCAGCCCTTCCAATCTCGTGCCCACTGGGTCAACTCACCCCACCCCCACTCTGACCTCCCCACCCTTCTATCCCACTACCAGGTTCAGCTTTAGAGGGCCAGGGCCAGCTCTCCTGCCTGCTGTAGGTGTCAAGGAATGGGGGTAGGGGCAATCACTTCCTCGCCCATGCCACAAGACAGACAAGTGTCAGGGCCAGCATTGAGTGCTCATCCTCTCAGGCTCCTTCACCTTTGCTCACAATATCAGGGCCAGCTCTAGTTCTGTCCAGCTGAGGTAAGGGGCCAGCTCTCCCGGGTGTCTCAGTGAGCAAAGGGTGGGGTCATCTCTGCATAACCCTCAGATACCAACATGGCTCCAGGTGTGAGCCAAGATCAGGATGTCCATAAGATATTTGATGGTAACAAACTCCCCCTGCTGCAGAGCCATGCATGCAGACATGACCTTCTGTGATAGCACAGGCTAGGACTCCACCATGGCTTCGGGTGTCATAGATGTCTACATATATCAGGCTGTTCCACTACCCTCTAGTCTCTAGTTCTGCCTCTCTTCATTGTACACACACCATTCTTCTTCTCTTACTCCATCCCTTCCTTGCTCATTTTAGTATTCCAGGGCATCTGGGTGTCTGGGGTCACCTCAGACATGTTCTGTCTGGCCAGCCAGGCCACATGATATCAGGCAGGGGTGTGCTTCTTTCTTTCTTTCTTTCTTTCTTTCTTTCTTTCTTTCTTTCTTTCTTTCTTTCCTTCTTTCTTTCTATCTCTCTCTCTCTCTCTCTCTCTCTCTCTCTCTCTCTCTCTCTCTCTCTGTTTCTCTCTCTCTCTCTTTCTTTCATAAACAGGGTCTCACAATGACTAGCCTCAGAGACATATCCAATGTCCTCTAGAGTACTGGGGTTAAAAGTGGATACCACCATATCCAGCCATACTCTTTTCCCCAATCTTAAGACATATGGGGGAATATATGCACTCAGAAATGAAAATGATTAGAACTTAATGCCAGTAGAAGTAGTATGACTTAATTGCCAAAGTAAAGACAAAGTAGACATATTGACGACAAAGTAAAGTCAATTCAACAAAACTGAAATCATTAACTTCCATCTCAATTAAAGATATCATAAACAGGTAGCTATACAAAATTATTCTTCAACAAGTAAAATTATTTATTCAAGGATAATTCATATTAGCAATAGAAAATTTAAAACAATATTTAATGATTTATTAATTTAAATAGTTATAATACTTACACTTAGAGCTAAAAATAGGGGGAGTTTCATATTTTGATTTAATTACTAAATAATGAAGGCATGATAAAAAAATAGTCTTCAAATCTTCACACGACCATAGTCTGTGATTCAATGGACTGAATATTTTTCTTATGTTGTATTTTAATTGGTAAATAAAAATGTGTATAGTGCTAATTTCTAACCTGGTGTTTTGATATGTAAATACACTGTAGAATGATTAACTCAAGGTGACATACTTGTGTTACTTTAAATAGGAGGGTTTTGTGTGTGTGTGTGTGTGTGTGTGTGTGTGTGTGTGACAGAGGGGGAGAGAGAGAGAGAGAGAGAGAGAGAGAGAGAGAGAGAGAGAGAGAGAGATTAGATGCTCGCTAGCTCTCGTTGGTTTTTAAGTATGCAATGTTTTATTAATAACTGTACCCTCTTGATGTCCTCGACCTTTGAACTTGTTCTTTAACTAACTACAATACTGTTTTCTTTACAAACACTAAACAATGTTTGTGAACATAGTTAATATGAATTCCTAAAAAGTATACAACTTCAACATAGGAAAGGTAGACAAATTCTGATTCTGTTTGTTAGTTTATTTTGTGGTATTTTATTTTGCTTTTGAACAGCAATACTCTTAGATGCTATTAGAACAATAAATTTCCATTATTGTTTGCTCTATTCCTGCATTCACATAACTTTGATTTAAAGATAATAGAGGAAAAGTAAAAAAGTTTTCAAAACCAAACATAATTCTACCAAATCAAAACAAACTAAAATGATTTTAAGCTATAAAGAATTGAAGCTAACTTGGTCACTGTAATTTATCCAAAATTGAAATGATTAAAAAAATGGTCATTTAATGTGTAAAAGTTTACTTAGGCAAACTATGTTAATTTACTTTTTAAGGAAGAACAATCGATTAATACATGGAACAAATTATAGCCAATGCCTTCTTTCTAATGTATGGCTGAGAGCACCTGTACTGGCAGAAACTCCAAGAGGTCTAAAGAAAGCAGACATGAATAAAGATTGGAAACAGAAATTGTAAAGAAAGCATCAAAGAAAATACAATTGCCAAAGACAAAGCACAAGGAAAATGAAATAAACCCTTCAAGTATATCAGAAGCTATTCACTAGAGCGGTTAGGCAGCTGTTGCTGATCCTCCTTGAAATCATAAGTTAGGTAGGGTCAAAGTTGAAACCTAACAGATTTCAAATAAGGAAGCAACAAGAATAGAGGAAGCTGAACAGAGAAGATGCAAGCAGCAGATTCCAGAAGAGCTCCTACAATATGCGCTAAGGCAATCATTTTTTTGTTGTTGTTTATAAAGTAAATAAACTTGCATAAACAATATTTTTATTTAGTGTTTGTCCTCTTCCTTTAAAAGAATTTTAAAATAAAATAAAAATTTTTCAGGATGATTACAAGCATCTCTACTACATGGGTAAACTCAAGGTCACAGAGTAAGCTCATGGTCACAGGGTAATATACATGGTAATTTAAAACCATGCTTCATGGAATGAGATGTTCCTAAAGTCTCAGATCCACCACTGTCTATTGGTAATCCTCCGATCTCATTTCTGACATCTTCAGATTGCTTATATGCAAAATAGAATTATTACTATTGTGAGGGTCAGTGTCATGGTGTAAGCATAGTGGTTGATTGGGTATAAAAAGATAATAAATAGTGCATAGGAGGAGTAAGAACTAACCTATATTTGTTTGCCTCCTTATTTAATAATGTCATAAAAACGTGCATGTCAAACATTGGGAGCCTTTAAAATAAAACAGACAAGTTATGTATAGTAGTTACTGTATCTAACATTTTCAAATGTTTATACTCATTCTCTTTTTTCAAAATCTTTGCATGATTGAAATAGGTATATAAGGTTTCTCAGATGCATTTAGTATCCAAGATCTGTGTGCAGTGTGTTAAATAGAGGTTGAATAAAGGATACTGGAGATCACCTTCAGCATCAGGACCACAACACTGTGAGAAAAATAAAAATAAAAACTCCGAAGTCTCAGAGAAGGAAGTTGCCAAGGTCTTGTACAGCTGGATTGCTGGAAGGAATAAAGGAGAACAGTCAAATATTTGAGACAGTCCAGAGTCCCTAGATTTAAAGGTCAAACCATGGGAAAGCTCAGAAGCAGAGTGTCTTAGAACAAATCCTGGAACATGAAGAATGCATTGGCCCAGCTCAGAAGCTTCTGGCTGTTCTCACTCTATGGCAGTAAGTGTAAGTACTGTAGGGTTGGATAGCAGCCACATGTCAAATTAAAGCCTGTTGCTTAAATGGCATATGGGAGAGGAGGACAGTTCTTTGGCAAAAGATTCTTCTCACATAAAGTCATAATGAATTTCTCAGTCCTTTGGGATTAGAGGCTTGTGGGTTTGATACACTAGCTGTTGGTAGGGTGTTTTAATTCATTATTAATACCTGAGTTTAACTTGTGACTTGTAAATAGTGCCTTGCAATGACCACTTGTAGCATGAAACTCATCTTTATGAATAATTTACTACAGAAATTAGAAGTGATTTCTAAAGGGGAATGTCTACTGGGCTTTGGTGATCAACCTGACATATGCAGCTTCTTTATCTGTCAAACCTGCAAAATTGCATGTGTTGTGTAATTATTATGAAGGTGTTAACATGGCAAGACTTGCTTTTTCTAAAAAGTACAGAAAAAACATGCAGTGTCTCTCTATATTTATAATGCAGTTTATCTCAAAATCAAATACACTTTGTTTTTTGTCATTGATAAGGCAGTCCCAAAGTAACATCATGTCAAGCATACTCCTCTGAATGCATCAGAGTCACTAAGACTTTATGGTTCAAACTGAAGAGAAAATATCTTATTTAAAGGGATTTATATGTTCCACAATATTTATATATTAATTAGCATCCTTTTCTGAATTTTCTTATATTGTTAGAATTGATAATCTTTGAATTATCTATATTTAATGATACCATGCATATTTGTATATTTCTACACTGCTTAGATATACATAGAATTTTGCTTCATGTAAATATTGAGATAAGGTTATTATTTGAAGTTGCCTGGAGACTGTATCTTTCAAATCATACCCTTTAAACACCTAGCTGTGGAATCACCTGGGAAGATTTCAGAAATACAAAAATTAGGAGCGGTTCTAGGGCTATATGATTAAAACCTTGCAGTGTACATAGCTATCTGTTTTAACAAGCTCTCCAAGTATATCTGGTGCCCACCAAAGTTGGTAAATCAATTAATTTTTATCACGTCTATCATATGATTGGTTCACTTAATACACAGTGATATATATCCACTGTGAAAGATGCACAACACATTAGTTATGTTCTCTCCTTCAAGAAGTATAAAATATGAGCCACTAACTCACAGATGCAAAATTTAATAATTACAAGACCTTAACATATGCTGCAGTGTAATATATGATGAATCATCAAGTTATAAACACGGTATAAGGATGTCATCATACTATAATGAGTCAAGCTCTAAAAATTAGACTGATTTTATTCCTAACCGAGCTCTGCTACTAACTAGTGCTTTTCTTAGAAGACCATCATGAGCTTACAGAAATAGCACAATATCTTATGCATAACAAATGGTGTATAAGGATTCATTATTTCAGTGTCATAGGCCTTACGTTCCATGAAAATTCAAATTTTAGGTTTTGCTTGTTTTCATCAGTAAAATTAAAATAATTACATAAAAAAGATTGTTGTACCTGGACCTTGAAGTATGCATACATATTGATAGAAAAAAAGATGGAATATTTTACCTGGTTGATTTCCAAATTAGCTGTGGACTTCACAGAATGTGGAAACAATATACTACACTACTTTGTTAATATACTGTAATACACAGTCCCTGGAACATATCATTTTTTTAATCTTTATTTTTTTATCAGATATTTTATTTACATTTCAGATGCCACCCCCTTTCCCCATTTCCCCTCCCTAGAAAACCTCTCTCCTATCCCCCCTTCTCTTTTTTTGCTTTTATACAATATTTTAATGTTAATCAAAGGCTTTATAAATTTGGTAATGCTCAATAAGATGCCCATAAAATCAGAAGTGTAACCCAATAACCAACCTAGATATATCAACTATCTTTGACTGGTGGAGACATGTGAACATCCACTTCCATGTTTCTCTCTCTCTCTCTCTCTCTCTCTCTCTCTCTCTCTCTCTCTCTCTCATCACCTAGCTCCTCCTCTCCTCCTCCTCCTCCCCTTACACCTTCCCTTCCTCTCCTTACTCCTCCCACCTTAGCTCCTCCTACATATCACCATTCCTGTTAAAATAAAACTTTTCTCTCAAAATACAGTAAGAGCATAACTATACCAATTTGTGTCAGTAAGGTACAAGATAGACCTAATACCCAGTCCATCATTTTTTTTTTTGACTAACCAGAACCTCTGTCATCTATTCTAACTAAAACACTTAGTTCTAAACCTGTCTTTTTTCTTGGCTTTAGAATGAATGTCAGCTGAAAACCATCCTCTCCAATCTTTTCTCTTAAAGTAAATAGCCAGGATTGGCTACGATACTATAAGTTTTCAACCCTATCAGAAATTCAGAATGACTGAGTTAACTGAAATTATGGGAAGCACAAAGCATAGCTTCTAAAACTTAGCCAGTTTATAGAGACTGCTGAACACTTGAAAAGCCCTATACTACAAAACATTGGAGCATCTGATCTTCAGCCTTCTGGCCCAGGATCATCGGACAGACCTAGTGATGCAGAATTATTAAGGGCTGATTACTCTGTCTAGGCAGATATAATCAGTCAACTATTCTGCATGTGTGTCCTTTTCTGGACAGTCATTTGTCTGTAGATGAAAAGAGGCAATTCTTGCCTAGTGGCTGTCTCACCACAACTAGAGTAACTCCAAAGATGCTCAATTTCTTCTTAGAATCCAAGACAGGAAGCTGTCAGGAGCAGACAGGTCTCTAATCAAAATGAACATTAATACAGAAATGTTTGTAATGTTAATTCTGTGAACTTCTGACGTTTTGAAAACCAACTATCCATGTAAGGCAACCTGAACTGTAGTCTGTTAACTCCTCTCAGCTATTTCTAAATAAAATATAAAAAAACACCCTAACAATAAACTCAAAATCATGAATTTGCTATAAGCCCTTAACTCACAGGCTAACCGTCTCAAATCTGTTTTTAAAAAAAGTTAAAGAAGGACTGGGTCTAAGTCTTGTATTCCTAAATGTGTTATATAGGCACAATGCCTATGACAGTAACAATATTAATCTCACTTTTATATCAATAAGAAGCTCATACCAATGAAAACCTTAAAAAAAAAATAAAAGTAAATTTTGAACCATTTAAGAAATTATAACTTTATCTTAATAACAATTATACATATTTCTACCAATAGGTTATGGCTGTGCAATAAATCCTAGCTAATCCTCCCTGTTCCAAAAAACCACTACTTTTCCCTAGAAAGAAAGCCCAATATTAACTACCTCAGTCCCCAAGCCCAGGGAATAGAGATGCTGACTCTTCATTAACTTCTTCAAGCTGATTATGGGCATTGAGATATTAGAAGAGGGGCAGGGGAAAGAGTAAATAGATAATCCTCTGACAATGTGTCTTCACTTCATCCAGCTGGAATTCCAGGATATCAGAGGTTCAAGCAGGTCTTTTCAGCTTGCTTGATGAGTAGATACACCAAAGCTGTGTATTCTGCAATATATAATTTAGAAAACAAATTTTAGTATCAAGATAATTTTTGTTTGTATCCTGGAATCTAGTCTTCTAATGGCCTGCCTCTGTAATGTCTAATCCATATAATTCTGGGAGTTTCTATTCGGGTGTGCTCACACCATCCTCCCATTCCTGCCTCCCTGCTTTCAAATTTCCCAACACTAGGGAATCCAAACTTTCAGGCACCAAGGCTGTCCACTTCCACTGATGCCTAACCCCTTACCCCATACACCCTCCTCCAATGCTCCCACCATCACTAATAACCCAGTTATAGTTCTGTGGCTATCTTCTTTTGGATTTGTTGGAAGGGGGTTACTTTCTTGCTCTTTCTAGGGTATAATTTCCCTCCTTGTATTGGAGCTTTCCCGACATTATTCTTTGTAGTGCTGGGTTTGTGGAAAGATATTGTGTAAATTTGGTTTTACCGTGGAATGTCTTGGTTTCTCCACCTATGGTAATTGAGAGTTTTGCTGGGTATAGTAGCCTGGGTTGGCATTTGTGTTCTCTTAGGGTCTGTATGACATCTGTCCAGGATCTCCTCGCTTTTTTAGTATCTGGTGAGAAGTCTGATGTAATTCTGACAGGTCTGCCTTTATAAGTTGCCTTTCACATTTCTATACCAAGTTGACATCAATTATGAGCTTCAAAACCTGGTTTTTAATACCATCACCTGACTATGTCTACCTAAATAGTATAAATGTCCATCATTTTTTGTTACAATGTAAGTCATCAACTTTCTATATGTCCAAATATAGTGTCTTTATATGTTATATCATAGTACATGCCACTGCTTCTACTCAGTTGTGGTCTTGTACCAGTGCATAGTATCCTTTTGGATTCTGTCTATTTGCTTTCATTGTAGTAAAATAGAATATATTAAATCCATCACCGTGCCTCTTGTCTGAGAGTATGAATAGTCACCAAGCAGGAGGTAATGTAAGGGCAGAGGAACTCAATGCTCACTAATCATGCCTCAACAGAATTGTTCCTGTCACTAAGTAGCTTGAGCTTACTAGTGTTGTGACAAATGATGACACTATCTGTAGGAATCTATGGCGATGTTCAGTGAGAGACTGTTAGACACACATAAGACAAGTGCTTCACAGTACTTAAAAAGCAGTGTTCTCTTAACTAGAAGGTGTCAAAATCAGAAACATTCCTAAGACTGAATATACTCCAGGCCTCCTACTATCTCTGACCTCAAAAGGCTGGGATTACAATTGCATGCTGCTATACCTAGGTTTGTTTGTTTGTTTGTTTGTTTGTTTTTAAACAAGTATACTAGGAATTGAATGTCAATCTTCATTTCTGCAAAGCAAGGACTTTGTGAATTAAGCTAGCTACCTAGCTTCTTAAATGTTGTTTTAAGATATGATTTATTTGTTATTATAATTATTAACATTAGTGAAATCGATAATTTTATCTATTTTTTATGCCACTTAAAGGTGTAATCAAAATCCATCTACTCAAATGCATTTTATATTGTTAGTTATAATAAAACTGTCATTGTTTGCTTTTAGCTTGAGAGCAATGAAATGTGTTTGTTTTCTTCTTAATCAGTTAAAAACCTGTAATATTAAAATGTCTCATGGCAACATAATATAAAAGATCATAAAATTGTACTGCCAAAAAAAGACCTCGTTTCAGTCCAGCCAGTTCAATACTTCCCTCCTCACACATACAGCATGATTTTCAAAGATATTAAATACCCTGCCTAGTTTAGGCGGTTGTATGGCAAAAAGATTACCCTAGCTTACATCACACTCTTCTGTTCTTTCTTGGTTTGGCCTATACTATATTTGTTTTAAATATGGATCATTTGATTAGAACATCACATGAACCCAAAATTATCATGTATCTAAGAGCAGATTTCAGTTCTGGCCCCTTATATTAACCAGTGACTATTGGATTACAATTTTCTGTTCTGAGTTTAAGTTATGAGGGAAGTAATCTAGTGCCCTCTCTCCAAAATATGTTTTCCCCCTTGGGAATTGGATTCTGTGCAAGGAATACATCAGTGGTCACTATAAAAGCATGATAAGATGTGATTTGTCTAAATGTGCTGCCTTGATACAAGTGGGTTATCACAGGAGATTGTTCATAACATCAAAAGTGTCAGATAAAGTCAAAGGAGAAGATATTTAATTTTCATCATTTTACCCATCCTAGCTAACTTTCTACTTATTTTTAAATTTGTATTAGTTCTTTAAGAATTTTATATAATGTGTTTTATCATGTTCACACCTTACTCCAACTCTTAGATTTACTCTACTCTCTCTTCCATACGCACACAAATTGTGTCTTTATTTTAAATAAATACCCACTAAGACCAATTTGTGCTGCCTATATATTCTTAGAAGTTTGACTTTCCACTAGAGTGTAGTCAATATACTAGAGGATATGCCCTTAAAGAAAAGTCTTCTTTAATCAGCAGTTATCAATTGTCAATAGCTCCTTCCCAGTCCATGTTGGTATTTGTGCTAGGCTGGGATTATTCAGGTCTTGTTCATGCTGTCATAGTCACTGTGGTATGTGTAGCTACCCATGTGTGACCAGTAGATACTGTTTCCTTGTAGTCATCCACCACTGCTTCTGCCCCTTATGCTCTTTCTACCCTCTCTTCCACAATAATCCCTAAGCCTTGGCAGAAAGGGAATAATATAGATGTCCACAGTCCCTTATTCTCTGCATATTGACCAGTTGTGGGTCTCTTGTTAATTGCCAGTTACTATAAACATAAAGTATTTATTCTAATAAAGGTTGAGAGATGTATCTATCTAGGGAAGTAACAATAGATCATTAGGAAGTTTTTTGTTGTTTTTATTGTTGTTGTTTTCATATTTGTCTACTTAGCAGAAGAGCGGGAGGTTCTTTCCTAGGGCCTATGATTTACCTGTATTATACAGGGCCAAGACCTTGTGGCTAGACCTTCTACTTATAAAGCTAGGCTTTTTCTAATACAAGTACTATGTGTGCACTGTACATCCCAAAAAACCAAAGGGTTTTCTGAATAGAAACTGAACTTTTGTATCTCAGACTGTAAAAACTGATGCTTGTGTCTGTGTGTGTAATTTTGTTTTTGGCTTAGTATAATTTTTTTGAGACAAAACATTGCTATGAATCTTGTGTTGGCCTAAAACTTAATAACTTTCTGCCTTGACCTCCTAAGAACCTGAAAATGGGTATGAATCACAATATCTGGCTACTTTTATTCTTTTAGCAGCTAATTATTGAGCATACTCTGTCTGAAACAGTAAGAAACTTAAAATGAGCAAAATGGATGAAAATGACCAAAATGTTTTAAGAATTATGATTATGGCTTAGAGTAGTTTGCTATAAATTTTAGTGAATAGAACAGAATGAGGAATAAGACAGGATGACAACTGTGAGAGCCTTGTGAAGTTCTGTTAGCTCCTTGCAAGTCCTTTGCTGCTCAATACTTATTATTGATCAATTAATATGATGCCTATCTCTTGATAATAAATAATCTACAGTTGTAAGGGTGTTGTAAGAGTTGTAAGGGCCTCAACTATCTTTCCATGATGCGCAACCCTAAAACAATAACTAACGTCAAATGCTTACCTTTCTTGTACATATGGAGCTGAAGCCAATCTGAATAGGTGCTTGACTTATTTTTCACATTCTATGTAGAACCTCAGAAGGCTAGAGGGAGCTAGTGGATCTTCTTGTATTTACTATGTTCTATCATCTTCTTTTTTGTTTGAGAATATGTAGATTGGAGAAGGGAATAAGACTAAAACCTTATTTCCTTGATGACATGTGATATCATACTAGAAATAGGCATAGCATCATTCCTGTGGAGAGGAAGGCAGCCTGAGCAAGCCACACTGTGATTTTCATCCTCCACTCCCTAGTTTGTAACCAAGGAATAACTTATAACTTAGGAATAAACTTTTGTGTTGGACCCAAAATAAGTCACAGCCTCATGCTCACTACAAACCCTTATCTCAGACCTGGAACAAAATTCACACATTGATATAATCCATACTCTTTTCTTTAGTATAGAAGTATAACAAGGCTGGCACTCTCTGACCACCACCATTCTGTCAGAAAGGGATTCGTAAAGGTAACTGTATCTCCTTGTTTTTCTTCCTCCTAGTTCTAACCTTAACTACTAATGTGGGATTCTCTATAAGCCTGAGGCTCTATATTCTGCTTAGATCTAGAAATACCTGAGAAAGGTAGTATTGGTTTCCCTCAGGCCTTGAGGTGGTCATTAATACTCTTATATCCACAAGAAGTCAAGACAGTTCAAAGACAGTTTGTCTTTTTCAAACAAGTGCAATTATAGACAACCACAATGAACTGGCTTGTGATTAAGAGTCAGTCCATTTCCACTGAGATTTTTCCTGGTTCATTGTTGGAAAATTTTGCTTGTCATTTATTGCCCATATTAACCTCACACTAGGGAATAATCAAATTTGTCTTTAGTTATCATCTATCTTAATATATCAAGAAAACTGCATTTGCTGGTTTTGATTTCAATAGTTATTGATGAATGGTTTGTGTCTCCCAGATAGTAGCCAGTGTAGGCTCACACAGAGTATGGATTTTGCTCCTCATTTTCAAGAGAAGATAACCTCATCAGTATTGATTTTAAATATATCTTTACAAAAGGCATCAATGTGTGTAACTTCATCCTGGATATATTAGCTAAAGGCTTCTGTTTATTTCAGAGGCACCAATAACTTTAAATATGGTATAGTCATATTGCAGAGACTAAAATAGGTATTTTTCTATGGGACCAAGAAAATAAGAAGAATTAAAAACTACTACAGTAAGAAAAGATTGGAGGAGCAAAGAGGAAAATTGTTTTCTCTCACCTAAATGCTAACAAAACTTATCTCTGCTTAGCTTCCAAGATCAGGCAGCTCAGACACCTTAGTGGAGTGGCCATAAATGAAAAATTATCTTCATTACTACGGAACATTAGCTTAAAAATGTTAACAATTTATTCATGTTTTTAAAGATTAAAGATCACCTCTTCCATAAGTTACTTGTAACCTGGAAGGTAATACTTAAAAATGAAATTCAGATTCACTATGTGGTTAACTAATGTTTTCATTAAAAATGTAAGTAGAAATCTTCATCAGAGAAATAAATAGATTTATATGTTCTTTCTTATCAGAGCAACAAGAGTGTTGTGTGTTAAAGAAAGGTCTCATAAGAACTGGAGGAAGTAAGGAGTGTAATAAGATTGTGGATGCTGTGAAGTGCATAGCAAATTGCTTGCCTAGATTTGCTTCTTCTCTGATGTGATTTACAGTCATTGACTGTTTGGCAGAAAGAATTAAATGTTTGCATTTTATTGCACCATTAAGTGTCTCTGCCATGAAATATATTGAGAGTGAGACAAGAGGCTGCATGAAGAGCAATCTTATTGCACTGGGCTTGTTATCATTCATGCTCAAAGGAGCCGTGAAACACTGACCACTTTACATGCATCCATTTTTCTTAAGTTTTTGACAGCATCAACTCCTTTTAGGTTGTGTCCACAATGGACTAATGATAATAGATAACAATATACAGCTCTATGAACAAAATCTGTACTATTTACTCCTAACTGGTATTGATAACACCAGCTTGCTTTTGAACCTTGAAATTGGGTACTTAACCTACTGATTAAATATTGACCATTTAAGTGCAAAAATAAGTGCTTCTTAAAATGTGTGCTTTCCTTCAGTCAACTTTTATTGTATCGCAGTTATTTTAAAGATTTCAGATTATTGGTTAATGAACTTGATATCAAAATGAACATTATATAAGAATAAACCAGCACTCACATGTTTATTAAATATAAATTACTATTTTAATGATACTAAAATAAATGGTTATTTATGTTGTGAGTATGGCATGATCATTTTTATTAATGTGTTCTACAATATATGTGCTACTATATATTTTTGAAAGCTAAAGTGGAAGTTCCTTCTAATATTGTTACCTATGAGTAGACATTGGGTGAAAGCAATTTAATCTTTGGCTATATACATTCATCCATTGCTTGTTGGGTAGAATGAAGGAAAGGAAGGGAGGAAATGTAGGGAGAGAGGGAGATAGGGAAGAAAGGATGGAGAGAGAGAAAAAGTTAGACAAGAAAGGATGGAAGAGGAAACCCAGTGATGAGATAGCATAATCTACCCTTGAGGGTTCATTTTAATTGTATTTATAATTGCATTTTTTATTGAGAAAGTTTAAAGGTTTCAGAAATATTTATATTTAGCGATAGTTTTTATACATCTTGTTATAGATTTTCTAGATTACTAGCAATAAGTATAAATAATATACTATACATTCTGGAAAAGGTTTATAACTGACAATGTTACATACCAGGATGGTGATAAGGTCCCTGGGCCTCCTGTTTCATGCTTCAGAATCTCTATTCTCTGCTCCCCACCACTCTTCGGCAGAAGGGCTGATAGTGTTTTGAAGCAGATGCCACTGTGGTAAAATAACTGCAGAATCGGCCCCTTGCAACAGGTTTTTTCAGTAAATCCTGCAAACAGTGGATGAGGTGAGATTCCTGACTTCTGTCCTTTACATGAAGGTAAACATAAATTTTAGATGTTAAGCTCATAGTCCAATATGAATTTTTACTTATCTCTTAATTTTTTAATTGATTAGCATGATTTTACTATCCTAGTTCCATGACACAGATCAGGCTTCAAGTATGACTAGCCACATGCTAGAAGGAATGCTGCATGCGAACCTCAGCCCTCAGATGACAGTCTATATAAGGGGCAGCCAAGTGTCAAGCTTGCTGTTGGGATATAACTGTTGCATAATACCTGTTTTCCAAACAGCACTACACCACAATCAGGCTGTAAAGTCTTTTTGTGTGTATGTCTCAAGAAAGAAGACAGAGTAAGCAATTTGGAATGTTATAAAACAGGCTCAGTTGAGCAGTTTGATTTGCCTGGAGTATCTTTATCCTCGAAGTGACTCATTGGCCGATGAAACATCCTGGTTGCCTCAGTCCAGAGAGCTTTATAATTTTGCATGCATACATTTGCATCAATTGAGATAAAGAGAGTTGCTCAAAATATAAAAGCAGCAGACTAACTGTTAAAATGATAACTGCTGTTAGTATTTTTTTTTTTATTTTCAAGATGTTTTAGCCTTTTGCATCTTACGTTGTACATCACAAACACTGTACCAGCAAAATACGTATCAGGTAACTCAGTGTAGAATCACCCAATGATACTGTTGGTACAACTGTTTGAATTTAGAGTACATTATATTTAACCTATGTGTTAAAAGTAATTTTACTGTATTTTAATGTTAAAATAAACCTTATATAATAGTCAAGTGTGAGGTAAGTTAAGTATAGTCTACTATTTTATACACAGGTTAAAAGTAAAGATGAGTAAGACTTTATCCTTTCCCTTAGGGATTTATGAGACAGCCCCAGACAGCTGCTGTATTGTTTCATGAGAGACAGAACAGAGGCGATGAAAACCCAGGCTCAATGAGCCATTGGATAGGCATGGGAATGGAGAGATAATTTAAGCAGACTAGTGTTAAAGATTCTAGTCTAAAAGATTAGCAGACACACTCCAAAGCTGAGGAAGAGAAAGAAGTGACTAGAACACAGTCCAAAGGTGAGAGAAGATATAGAACTTTCTAATGTTTGTTGAATTATAATTTATAAAGAGTAAAATCCACTCATATATATTTACTTCTTTAAATTTAGACAAAGGCATTCATTTATGTAGTTAGCACTACAATAAAAGTATAAAAGATTTTTATTGTTCCTCAATTTCCCGGTTTAATCAGTCCCCTATCCCCCAGCTCAATCCTTGCTAGCCTATGAATCTGCCCTTCCCAATCTCTCTAGCGGAATATGTACATAGGGGATATCTCACTCCATGACGCATTAGCATATGCATAGGTGGCTGCTGCAGTTCCTGTTCATTTGTCAGCACTGTTCTCTTGCATGCATATGATTTTTTGTTATTTTCTAGTTGGTGGATGTTTATAGTACTTCCAGTTATCATTACAAGGTAATCATTACTAGAACTGTTTCTGTGCAAACTGCTATGTTGATTTTTGTCTTTCTTTGTGTCTGGGATGGAGACTACTGGATCATATCTGCAATATTTGAAACAGGCAGAAAATGTGTGAAATAAAAGCTACTCAAAACGTGGCACTGTCTGTGGCACGACAAAGTAGGGTGAAGGAAGAAGGACAATCAAGAAACGGACAAAACTGTTTAGTACATTTTACTTCAGCTTAGGACACTGAGATCGTATTCATGAGTTGATTGGTGAGGTCTACCTGTAATCCCACTTCATCAAACATATGTCTTAGAGACTGACTAAGGAAGACGGTAGATATCAGGGTGGGGTTAGGCGTCATAATTTAGAGTTGATTTTATAATCTGGAACTCCACAGAAGTATCATTCCTGATATATATATATATATAATTTTATAATTTGGAACTCCACAGAAGTATCATTCCTGATATATATATATATATGTTCAAGACTTTCATTACCAAAATGAATACTGTGCACTTAAGAGTCCCCCCCTCTCTCTCCCTCCCTCCCTCCCTCCTCCCTTCCTCCCTCTCTCCCCCATCTGCGTGTGTGTGTGTGTGTGTGTGTGTGTGTGTGTGTGTGTGTGCTCAGAGGAACTAAAACAGCCTACCTCACTAGGGTCCTTGTCTAGGCTGAGAAAGTGTCATTGGGAAGTAGAGACTTCCCTTTCTGGGATTAAGCAGATGCTTTGTAAGGCTGCCAGGTACTGGAATTGGAAGAACATAGCTCATAGAATCTCACTAACAACCCGGGAGGTAAACACATTATCATCTCTATTTGCTATAAACTAAAAAGTGTGGATGTATTAAAGCCAGTCAACTGTTTTTTCTGGGCTTCTATTCACTGAAACAATCATCTATTTAGTCTCAGGATCATCAAATTTCTATGAAAATATAGGTTGAGTACAGTTGTTTAATCTCTCTCTCTCTCTCTCTCTCTCTCTCTCTCTCTCTCTCTCTCTCTCTCTCTCTCTCCCTCCCTCCCTCCCTCCCTCCCTCCCTCTCACCTTCCTTATATGTAGTCCCTAGAGAGCTTCTGGTAAGCACTGAGTGATTCCTTTCTAGACCTTCCTCACATTTCTCTAAATAAACCATAATGCTAAATGCTAATTAAATTCAGATAATTAAAAATCAAGGCAAGGTATTCAAACAAATTATAGAGAGTGACAGTGCAGTTATGGCAGTGTGTTTAAAAGTCAATTAAAAAGAATATAAATGGGAACCATTCTAATGATATTGTCTTTCTAACGGGATTAAGTGAGATAATGCATAAGTACTGCAGAATACAGATATGTGTTCTTGTCTCATGATTTGAAATGTTGAAAAATATTCTAACTAGCAATGGCAGTGGGATATTTTTCTTTTCTTTCCTTTTCATTTTATTTTTCTTTCATATGTTGTATTCTGTCCACGGTTTCCTTTTCCCTCCCTTTCCCTCTCCTCAGTCTCTCCTCCACACCTCTCCCCTCTCCCCACCCCACCTCAGCTATCTCTCAGAGAAGAGTAGGCTTCCCAGGGACATCAACCAAACACAGCATAACAAGTTAAATAAGACCAGGCAAACACCATCACATCAAAGCTAGATGAGGCAATCCATTAGGAGGGAAAATGTCCCACAAGTAGGCAAAACGAGTCAGGGACAAACCCCTGCACCCACTGTTAGGGTAGCCACAAGAGCACCAAGCTACTCATCCATAATCTATAGGAAGAGAAACTAGGGTAGACCCCTAAAGGATCCAAGATTTTTGTAAGCCTCCATGAGTCCCAGTTACTTGATATTTTGGGCCATACACTGGTGGTGTCCCTGATCTCTCTGGTTTCTCCTACCACCCTCCCTTCAAACCTGCCCTTCTCATGACTTCCAAAGCTCTGCCTAATGTTTGGTTGTGGGACTCTGCATTTGCTCCCATCAGTTGCCTCTCTAGTATCTTTGCTGAAGATTCTGCTTGGCTCCTGTCCTACCATACTCTTGGCAGGCAGGACAACTATATGTGTGTGAGGCAAAAGGGCTGTGCCACCAGACCAAAGAAATGATAAGGTTGAGTGAGCCCAAACCCCATGCAACTCAGAATCAAGTATGGTATGTGTGGAACCAGCTCCCTGACAAACTCTACCTGTTCTGGGACAAGTATTATAATACTCCACTTAGAAGACCATGACATAAAACCTAAAGTTCTCCACAGTAATGAGGTATCTAGGTATGCCTGGAGTGTTCAGCCAATGAACTTCCCTTGGTGGGCATTCCTTCCCACAAAAAGTATTGAATCCTTGGTTCACCCTCACTAAGGTGTATACATTCACATCCACCATCAAATAAAGCAGTTTGGACAATATAGAAACATCTCTTCGTCAAAGATGGCCACAAGATGGGAGTGGGTAGGGTGTGTGGTGGGGGGAGGGTGTGGGAACTTCATCCTAAAGATCTGTGCCTAGATCTGGAGAATGCCTTCTCTCTCCCAGGACAGCACTAACTCTTGCCTTCCCTTTCCTGCTTGGTATGTTGGCACCCTGAAGGGGGACCATGGACTGGAACCCCTGTTCCCAGCAGTCCACCAGCAGTGCCTGGTACACAGGAGACTGGGAACCACAGCAAGCATCCCAGACTCTGCTGTTTTCCACTGGGGAAATTCAGAATGAGTACCCCCATTACCAACCTTATTCTATTTCCCCTGAGCAGCTTGCTGGCAGTGCTCCCGGCATCCTGGTAAAGAGGCAGACATATTGGGTTGGTGTCCCAATCCCTCCACTTAAATCCTTGCCTAGTTACAGAAGATAGTCTGTTCAGGCTGCATCTCCCTTACTTAGCCTTTTCTAAGGTTACTCTCACAGATTCCGTGGAGCTTCTATTGCTCTAGGTTTCCATTTTGTTTCCAAATGATCACAAGTTACATTTGTTTCTCTCAGTTTTTCCCTCCTACCACCTGATCCCTCCCCAACTCCATGCAAAACCTATTCTATTTCCCCTTCACAAGGAGATCCTTGTGCCCATCCCCCAAGGTCTCCTTGTTATCCAGCTTCTCTGGTCTGTTGACCATAGCATGATTGTTTTTACTTTACAGCTAATATTTACATATAAATGGGTACATATCATGTTGTTTTTCTGACTCTGGATTACCTCACTCAGAATGGTTTTTTTTTTTTCTAGTTTCTAGGCCTGCAAATGTCATGATGTCATTCATTTTAATAGCTGATTAATACTCCTTTATGTAAATATACATTTTCGTTAGCCATTCTTTGGTTGAAAGACATCTAGGTTGTTTCCAGTTTCTGGCTTTTATGAATAAAGCTGCTATGAACATAGTTGGGCAAATGTCCTTATAATAGGATGGAGTATCTTTAGATGATACAGCCAAGAATGGTATAGCTGGGTCTTGAGGTAGAAGGATTCCCAGTTTTCTGAGAATCCACCATATTGATTCCAATGTTGTTGTATATGTTTACATGCCCAAAAGCAGAGGTGGAGTGCTCCTGTTCTAAAACCTCTCCAGCAGATGCTCCTTGTGATTTTGATCTTAGACATCCTGACAGGTGTAAGATGGAATATTAAAGTCATTTTGATTTGCATTTCTATGATGCCTAAGGATATTGAACATTCCTTCAAGGGTTTCTTGGCCATTTGAGATTCCTCTAGATAGAATTCTTTATTTAGATTTTTAGCATTATTTTGTGTCTTGAATTCTTGATATATTTTAGATATTAGCCCTCTGTCAGATGTAGAATTGGTAAAAGGTCTTTTCCTATTACGTGGGCTGTCATTTTCTCCAAATGACAGTGTTCTTACCCTTTCTGAAGCTTTTCAGTTTCACAAGGTTCTATTTACTAATTATTGATCGTATGCTACTTGTGTTCTGTTCAGAAAGTTGTCTATTGTGTCAAGGCATTCAAGACTATTTCCCACTTTTCTAAAAGGTTCAGTATATCTGGTGTTATGTTGAGGTCTCTGGTCTTGAATTTTGTGCCCGGTGATAGACATGGACCTATTTGCATCCTGTTAGACCAGCACCTTTTGATGAATATATTGTCCTTTCTTCCTCCCAAGTGCTGGGATTAAAGGCTTGTGCCACCACTGCCCAGCCCTTGAAGCTTTTAATATTTGTTCTTTGTTCTTTATATTTAGTGTTTTGATTGTTATGTGCCACAAAGACTTTCTTTTCTGGTACAATCTATTTGATGTTCTATAAGCTTGTAATTTATATTCATGTTCTTCTTTAGGTCAGGAAAGTTTTCTTCTATGATTTTGTTAAATCCATTTTCTTTTGCTTTGACTGGGATTATTCTTCTGTTCCTATTATTCTTAAATTTGGTCTTTTCATAGTGTTGCAAATTTACTGAATGCTTTGTGTTAGAAAGTTTTTAGATTAAAGTTTTCTTTGTCAAATAACTCTATGTGTTTCTTCTACTGTATCTTCAGTGTCTGAGAATCTCTCTTGCGTTTCTCATGCTCTATTGGTGATACTTGCATCTGTAGTTCTTATTCACTTACCTAAACTTTTCATTCCCAAGATTCCCTCAGTTTGTGTTTTCATAATTGTTTCTATTCCCATTTTCAAGTCTTGAACTTATTTTTCTTGGCTTTCTTGGCATTCTTTAAGGGATTTATTAATTTTTCTCCAATTTTTTATTCATCCTTTGTCAATTCCTTTTAGAGATTTTTTTCCTTAAGTACCTCTATAATTTTCCTAAAGTTGTTTTTAAGGTTGTTTTCTTGTACTTTAGCTGAATTGGAGCACTGTGGTCTTACTGTCATAGGATAGCAAGGGGTCTGATGGCACTGTATTGCCCTGACTGTTGTTAACTGTGTTCTTATAACTAACTGTATTGCCCTGACTGTTGTTAACTGTGTGCTTGTAGGCATCTGGACTTGGGATGATTATAGGTCTAGATGCTGATTTCTCAGTTTGTCTTTTTTGGATGGGTATTTTGTTCCTTGGTTTCTGTTTCCTCTCTCTTGTTTTCTCTGGGTTTCGTGGCCTGGATTCCTAACAATCCTAACATGAGCTCTAATCCAGTAGGGAGTCATTGTTCAAGTCATAGGCTAGACTTCTAATGGCTAGCTTGGTCTTTGGTACAACAGAGTTTTTCTGTTCTGACTGATATGGCCTGCATCTGTTTTTCTGACATTTGAACAGAGGAAGTCTTTTGGAATTGAGGGAAGGTGAAGCAACATAAGGTGTGAAAATGTGAAGAGAGACATGAATATTGAAATGGGTTTTTGGGAACCAAACCTAGGAATGGGGAAGTTCAACTCCAAGTAGTTAACTTTTTTGTTCTTCTGACTAGTGTGCTAGTACCTGAACAGAGGAAGAGGATATCTTTGCCTTGGTAAATAAAATATTAAATAAAAATAAGTTTGGGTGTTTATGAAGAGTTGACAACTCTTAGGAAGAGCAATTTTTTTTTTTTTTTTTTTTTTTTTTTTTGGTTTTTCAAGATGGGGTTTCTCTGTGTAGCCATACCTGTGGCTGTCCTGGAACTCACTCTGTAGACCAGGCTGGCCTCCAACTCAGAAATCTGCCTGCCTCTGCCTCCCAAGTGCTGGGATTAAGGGCGTGCACCACCACTGCCTGGCAGGAGAGCAATTTTATTTTAAGCTATTAGCATGACTACACTGAGATAAGCTGATGTTGAGGAAGACAGTTTAGGATGAAATATTGGGTTTGACCATATCATTGGTGCTTCTCAATGGAAAACATTGCTCATCATTATGTAGATCTCGATGATCATCTGTCATAAAGGACATACAATATATTACATTGCACAAAGAGAGTGAAATGTCTCACTAATGAAATATACTTTAATACAATCTAACATCCTTGGTTCCTTGAACTCTATGATTCAGAGTCAGTATGTCTTCCTCCTTGTTGTCTAATGTAATATTGCTAAACTTAAAAAAAAATTTACCTTTCAAATACATGATTACTTCTATATTTCTTGTTAAATTTGATTACAAATAATATTGACACCCCAATTACCAAAATGTTCTTTAGGTGTCTTTTAAATATAACTGCATAGTTCACTGAGTTCCCATTCATCTTTAAACACATATTTTACATCATCTCATTCTGTATCTTACTATTCTATATTAAGTTTTACAAAGGACTATTTTTCTTAGATTGTCATCTATATGATATGCATGTTTACAATTAAACTATTTAAATGTAACTGCATGGGTTTGTGATTAGCAATTGATACACTTGGCTATGAAGAAGATCATGATTTACTCACAGAACATAGGTAAGCTGTTCTAAATACTATAGTTGTACTTTTTCTCATTAACTAAACTTTAACATAAAAACTCTTGAATTTGAATATTGGGAACAAATGTACTGAGTTTGGAGCCGCTACAGTTGTGAAAACTTCCCCAGTGGGTATAGTTAATACTTTGAGTTAACTCGATCCTTTAATACCTTGTATGTTTATTCATACTTCTGTCTAGATTCATATGTCCAGCCTAGACTTTTAACCTTGACATGTTTGCTGACTCAGCCATTCTTAATCTGCTGTAGAATTAAACCTCAGAGTCTCCCTATGTATGAGATAGTGCTTAAATATCTCAGCTTTTTACTATTCATGAGAAAAATGAAGAGACAGAAAAAGATTTGATGACCCTTGAGATCAAGGCTTTTTTGTGTTTGTTTGTTTGTTTGGTTGGTTGGTTGGTTGGTTGGTTTGGTTTGGTTGTTGTCGTTTTTGTTATACAATTTCTGTTACCTACTTGATTTATTTTTGAATCAACCTTTGTCTTCTTCTTTCATGCCAAACTTACTCCTAAGAACTATTTTTCTCTTCTACTCATATTACCTATATGTAAAGTTTGTCTGTGTCCCTTTCCCCATAAACACTTTTCCAAGGCCACATAGACATGTTGTTCTGATCTAGAAGTGTATTCACAGGACCTGCTATCAGAGAGATAGCAAGAGGCTATCTCATAAAGTAACCTAAGGGTGATTACATCTTCATTTTCTAAAAAAGAAAAGGAAACCGAAGTCAATGCACAAAAACAAAGCAAAAGTATGAACAAAAATAAATCAAAGAAACACAAAACTTGGATTCGGGGATTCATATCCTCATATTGCCTACATTATCAGCAAATCACAAGGAGCTATGTTGTTGGTCACAATAACCTAATAGATGGTATTTTTTTAACCTTGTTTTATTTTCCTAATGAAGTTTAGATTGGGTTTTTATATAATATAATTGCTATTTTTAGATTACTGTGTGTAGCTATACATGCTGGATATTTGAATGTAGGATTGCAAACAAATGGATAACTTGCATAATTAACATACTATACACCACAGATCATCCTAAAATGTGCTATGGGTAAATTTGAGCATGTGGTTCATTTACCTTTTCTAGCCTAAAACAAGGTTAGTATTCCTAAGTGTTAGCATAAGACTTGGCATAATTCTCAAGTCTACATCAAACCATGCTTCCATAAGCAAGTGGCAGTCTTTGGAAGAAATAGAAGATATGATCTGCTGTTTGTAGAATTACTTCCCTACGAGTTGAATGGAGAGCATTGAGTCTAACTACCCAAAGTTGTATTTTCCTTTTCTTTGAAAGAACCGTGAATAGGGCTTCTGTGAGGAGCAGATGAAGAATAGCATGATTGTGTGTTTAATTTAGCCAAGTGAAGACAAAACCCAAGTTTTAGTTTGCATTCTTCTACCAACCATTTTGAACAGTTTTGTGTATATTTAATGGACTTTAGAAAACAGTTTTATTTGACCATTTCTTAATTAGATTTTATTTGGTGTTTTATTTGTTCCAGACTTTATATATGATAGGTATTAATATCCTATGTTTTGCCTAAAGGCACTGTTTTGTAATAAGAAGCACTGCGTTTTAAATTTCATTTACTGAAAGAGGCTTAAGGCTCTGTGTTAAAGATTAGACATGAGTGGGATAGCATCATTTAGTTATATTTCAGTATGGCCTTCATCATCAAAGTGCATCTTTGTGAACAACCATCAGCTTCCTTCCAGAACCCTCAACCTTATTACTAAGTCATTTATTTCCTGCCCTAGGTCAATCCTGATATAACACAACAGTGCACACAAGGCATGTCTGTCTACCGTTCCTCCAATGTTCCTCTTTTTCAACTTCATTTTACATGGCTTCCCCATGCTCTGTATGAAGACCAAGTGAAATAAGATAGCAGTGCCTTAGAAAGTTGACAGACAAATGCCAACTATCCCTGGGCATTTCTCTAGAGTATTGGTTTACAATGCACACTTCTTACAAGTCAGAATACAAAGAATATTTAGATGTAAATTGTGAAGTCACACTGTATCTGTCTACATTGTCAATGCATAGGTTAGTATAGACAGAGGAAAAATTACTTTTGCTCATTTTGTTCCTCCCTTCAGAAAGAATAATAACCATAATCCATAAAAGCCAAAGTAAAATTTTTCCATTTCATTTTGTTTTATAATTTGAAACCTGTGTCTAAAAAGATGGTAATTTAAAAATACTATATATATTTTTTTATTTGCCCTACAGTAGGAAGAGTAAAATTATAGAGCCCACCTCCAACAGAAAGACAGGGCATCAAGTAAGGGAGGGGGTGCCCTTACACATTCAAAATTCTGACCTATAATTGTTCCTGTCTGAAGGAACTATGGGGATGGAAATGGAGAGGAGCCTGAGGAAAAGAAGTTTTGCTGACAGGCCCAAAATGGGATCCAGCTCAAGGGGAGGTCCCAAGGCCTGACACTATTAATGAAGCTATGGACACTCACAAAAAGGGACCTATCATGACTGCCCTCCAAAAGATCTAACAAGCAGCTGAAGGAGTCAGATGCAGATATGTACACCCAACGAATGAACAGAAGCTGAGGAGGAGGGTGTCCCTGTAAGAGGACCAGAAGTCTCAATTAACCTGGACCCCTGAGATCTTTCAAACACTCGACCATCAACCAGGTAGCATACATACACCAGCTGATAAGAGGCCCTCAACACACATACAGCAGAGGACTGCTGGGTCCAGGTTTTGTCAGAGAAGATGCACCTAACCCTCAAGAGACTGGAGGCTCCAGGGAGTTTAAAGGTCTGGTGCAGTGGAGGGTGTGGGATGGGGACATCCTCGTGGAGACAGGGGTTGGGGAGGAGGTATGGGATGCTGAACAGTCAGAGGGTGGACCAGGAAAGGAATAAAATTTAGAGTTTCAAATACATAAATTAATTGATTAAGAAAAAAGAAAGAAAGAAGAAAGAAAGAAAGAAAGAAAGAAAGAAAGAAAGAAAAAAAGAAGAAAAAACTTAAATTAAGATTTGCATATGTGAAAGCCCTGAAATACAAAACATTCTAAAAATAAGCACATACAGATTCAGTCTGTGTCTCATTCATTTGTCACTGCTTTCTCCCTGAGGCATCTTGAAAGGTAAACACATGTCTTTACATTTTATTACCAAATTCAAAATTTGCCATGAAGAAAGAAAACTGACAAAACACAGAATGTAATCGGCTAAGGACGCATACAGCACTTGGTAACAATACTCTGGCATTGTTAATTGAAAGGAATTTCATTGTCTATTTTGAAAGCTTACAGTCTTCAAAGTACAGGAAAAGTAAATGTCAAATGTCATGTTTTCCAATGCAAATGGGATCATGTAATGAGTTCTTGGAAGAGCCAACAGTTATTCCATTACGTGATTATGTTGTTTTATATTTCTTTTACCATTTGTTTCCTGTAGGAAAAGCCTAACATTTTTTCATTCAGATCATGGTCACTTTTTTATGATGCAAATCCTGGAAGCTATGAAAAGGCAACATTAGGAATCTGTGCTTCTTAACAAGGGTCATTGTTTAAAATACAGGACAAGTGCCTATAAATAACTGCCACATTAGCATATATTAACATATTAAATGAAGATGCAGAGGTGCCTGTGCAGGTGCTTCAGATTTGATAACATATAATGTTTATTCTCATCCATTTATACACACAGACACTTTTAATAAAAGTGTTACATCAACTGTTGTTTATAGTAACAAAAGTATGGAAGGAAGAATATTCAGTGAGTGGAACATTTTAATCCAAATATTTCACAGACTAGCTAGCATCTTTTATCAGAGAGTAGTAAAATGCAGATACTTTTCTATTTGTCTATATTTATTATAATCGAGAGGAGAAAACCGGATGTGTGGAACTCTCCTGATGTGTGTAGTACAAGTGTTCGCCATTTTCATGAATCACTTCCCTTGATTTATACAACAATCTTTTAAGAAATATCTCTATTATTTTTTTTCCATTTTAAAGAAAAGCTCAAGTAAATAAGGGAAACGTAGCCCAGGATTATGCAATTGAGGAAGGTTACACACCTAGCTAATGGTAGATTTGGCACCGAAGGCATTCTCTCCAAACCCTGCAGCCATATCCCAATATCCCAATATTCCATGAAGACAGTCAACAACTATTTGTTGAATTGCTTCTCTGGACTAGGCACTGTGCTTGGTTCTCAGAATAAAATCTGAGATACACAAAGGCAATATTTATTTGTGTATTGTGAATATCATTACAATAAGATTGAATTAACACATCTCCATGGTCAGGACAGAAAGAACTTATAAAAGAAAGTAATTCAGTTCACACTTTCAGAGGATACATGACAGTGAGCTTAGTGCTGTCACCAGAAGCAAAATAAAGATGATACAACCTGGGAAAGGCCCAGGATAAATGTGCTTTAATTAATTTATTAATGTATGCTAAAATAGCACATTTATTTATAGGTACTTCCCCTGTATTTTGCAGCAAAGACTCCAGTTAAAAAGCATAAAATTCCTAATGTTACTTGCTCACAGGTTAGAATTTTTAAATTATAAAAATGCAACCATAATTCATCGTCATTCATTCTTTTGCAGTGGTCTATTTTCTCCAGCTAGACCCTATGACTTCCCTTTCATCACCTCCCAATGATGCCATCATAGTATAAACTCATAAAAGAACTAACTCTCATGATCTGCCTGTGTAACACCTCAAAAACACACAGAGTTAAACTACTAATTTTCTGGACATCCTTACTACGATCATGTTGAAAAAAGTTGCCATTAGAGACACTTGTGAGCAAAATTGCAGCTTAGAACCAGTATCTGTAAATTGATGAAGAAAATGAATCAGTACAAGAAAAATTCTATTCCTATGAGAGAAAACATGTGAAGAAATAATAAATTAGTCAAAGTAATAGAGATGGGGAAAGCAGCCGATGAAGAGGCCACAAGTAGCTATGATTCAGCAGTCAGCCATGCCCAGGTTGCTCCTTCTGTATCACGATCAGCAGTTATTGCCAGGAAGGTAATATGCTCTTCTAGTTATAATCACCAACATTACAAATCGGAAAATTAACCAGTCTGCAAAGATATTGCCAGGGTCTACTCATACCTTGAGTGGAGGGAGACATGGCCAGTGAAGCACTGGCTAAGGAGACATCTGCTGGATTGCCGTAGGAGACTGGATTCTGAAGATGCAGTTCTTCGAAAGCACCCAGGGGTGATGGGATGTGAAGGCAAAACCCTTGCCACTACCTGGTGATCAACAAAATGGGAAGATGAAACCAAATTGGGTAATGACAAAGAGCAAAAGTAAAAAACAGTCAAGACATGCCCAGGTCCTGTGTTCAAGTCCAGTCCGGTTTTTATCACCTTCCGGGTCTGCCCTCTGACTGTTCCGTATCCCATACCTCCCGGACACAGCCCCTTCTCCAAGAGGATATCCCCCACCCAGACCCCATCAGACTTCTCTACTTCCTGGGGCCTCAAGTTTCTTGAGGGTTAGGTGCATCTTCTATCACTGAGTCAAGACCAAGTAGTCCTCTGCTGTATATGTGTTGGGAGTCCCATATCAGCTGGTATATGCTGCCCGGTTTGTGGCTCAGTGTCTGAGCAATCTTGGGGGTCCAAGTTAGTTGAAACTGCTGGTCTTCCTATAGGGTGGCCCTCCTCCTCAGCTTTTTCCGGGTTTTCCCTAAATTCAACCACAGGGGCCCCAGCTTCTGTCCATTGGTTGAGTGTAAGTATCTGCATCTGATTCTTTCAGGCTTGTTGGGCCTTTTGGAGGGCAGCCATGCTAGTCTCCTTTCTGCAAGCACACCACAGCATCAGTAATAGTGTCAGGCCTTGGGGCCTCCCTTTGAGTGGATCCCAATTTAGGCCTGTCGCTGGACATCCTTTCCCTCGGCCTCTTCTTCATTATTGATCCTGCACTTCTTTCACACAGGAACAACTCTGGGTCAGAGCTTTTGACTGTGGGATGGCAATCCCACACCTCCACTTGATGCCCTATCTTTCTGCTGGAGGTGGACTCTAAAATTTCCCTCTCTCCGCTATAGGGCATTTCATCTAAGGTCTCTCCCTTTGATTCCTGAAAATCTCTTACCTCCCAGGTCTCTGGTACATTCTGAAGGGTCCCCCTACCCCTTACCTCCCAAGGTTGCCTGTTTTCATTCTTTCTGCTGGTCCTCAGGACTTCAGTCCTGTTCCTCCTCCACAATACCTGATCATGTTCCCCTCTTCCTCTCACTGTCCCCTTTCCCACACTGGTCCTTCCCTCTCAGACCCCTGCCCCCATGATTGCTTTCTTCTTCCTCCCAAGTGAGATTGAGGCATCCTTACTTGGACCCTTTGGCTTGTTAACCTTCTTGAGTTATATGGAGTATATCTTGGGTATTCTGTAATTTTTTGGCTAATATCCACTTATTAGTGAGTACATACCATACATGTCCTTTTGAGTCTGAGTTATCTCACTCAGGATGATATTTTCTAGTTCCATTCATTTCCCTGCAAAACTCATGCTGTTCACATTCATAGTAGCTGAGTAATATTCCATTGTGTAATTAAACCACATTTTCTGTATCCAATCTTCTCTTGCAGTACATCTGGATTGTTTCCAGCTTCTGGATATCACAAATAAGGCCACTATGAACACAGCAGAACACATGCACCCAATGACTAAATTCTATAGCTGAGATACATGCACATATATTTTTATTGAAATATATGATTTCACTGGAAATTGTTTTCAGCAAAATAAGTCAGACTTGTAAAAGCAAACACTTGATGTTCTCTCTCATACACAGAGCCTTGATATTATATCTCTGTCTAACTTGTACATATCTACATTTATGGGGAGAGACATGAAAGAAAAAAAGGAACACGAGAAGGGAGAAGAAATCATCAAGGAGTAAAGACACTGGATCAGGAGAGGCTAAGAAAATATCATGTGACAGGAAAGCAGTATGGGGGAGCCATGAACAGGACACTAAGAGGAGCATGGCATAGGGGTAGAAACGGGAGATGGTGGCCAATAAGGACAGAGTAAATTTGTAAATACCACAGGGACTTTATAAAGCTGAAGTGTATCTTCCCTCCTGCCGTTACATAGTAGGGTAGTTCTCCTTTACTTACTTGGCTAGAGCTTCTGGTCTCTGCCAAAAGTTATATACCTCTCTAGTGAAGAGATCAAAATTAGGCAGGACATTTTTTAATTCTCAAAGTTTAAGCCTAACACCCTTGTGTGTTGCTCTTAGAAAAGCTCCTGAAAGTTGTGATTACCCTGTCATTTTCACAGAAGAATTAGCAAAGGAGATCACCAGAGAAATAGATAAATCTCCCTTTTGGTGACTGTTCACCATGAACCCAAACTACCACAATTGCTATAGAAAAAATTTTAAATTAGTGTTCCCTTTCCCCCCACGTGTTATAGTCATTTTTATTCCCATCTTAGGAAGAAAATTGAGGCACAGACAGGGTACTTTGACTTCCAGTCTTAGGGAGCCCTATGTACAATAAAATCACATGACTCAGGATTCAGGGCCCACGACAACGTGGACTGACTTGCAACACAGTGCTTTCACTCTCTGTGTGTCTGTTACCTCTTTGGAAAAATAAAAAAAATATAACTATTGCCTTCAAAATGCAGTTTCATAAAAAAGGACTTTAACAATGACTACAGCAGAGAAAATGTTAATTTTTTAAATATTCAAAACCTCTGTCTTATTCATTTCTAAAAGATGTAACTGAAAAATGTGTATGTGAATGGGCCACATAAAATTTTTGATTTGGTAACTATTAGCTTATTAACTGCAGAGATGATAAAAGCTAAAGTTATATCTTTATATAATTGTAATTTAGCTATCATGTCAGAAATTATAATTTGAGAACTGTTGAATATACATTTTCATCAGGATTCATTGATTATAGTTTTCTCCTTGGATCTGAAACTCAGTGACTAAGTCAGACACTTGAAGTCCATATTTGGTATTGGAGACAATTTCATTTCTACTTACTTTCTGCTATCAAGTTAATTTCTGCAGCATACAGGAAATGATTTAATATGGACTGTCTATCACAGGCTAACCTCATGAACTGTCTATCACAGGCTAACCTCAAATGCTTTTGTTTACTAATTGCTGGTGACGTTTGTAGCAAATCAGCATTACTGGTTTCATTATTATTGAAGATAGGACGTTCAGGATGGGGTAGTTCATACGCATGCCACAGTTTACATATTGCTCAGGCAAATGTCCAGTAGCACACTCTTGGGAATGTTTCTGCTCTAGTCTCTTTGTCTACTGCACCCGAATGCTAAAACCTCACAGGGAAAGAGAGGAAAGCACAGGGTTGGGCAGAATGAGCATGATGAAGGAGAATAGAGAGAGAGCTGAGGGAGGAGGAGAGGAGGGGAAAGGCAAAATGAATGAGAAAGAACATGAATATCACATCCTAGGCTTAGGTACGATGCCAACGAAGTAAAACCATTTAAAATGGAGATGGAGCTGCCCATCAAAAGTTATTTGTGCCACATAATAAAGTGAGAAAGTATTGAACCAGAAATGAAATTATTGAAAGAATAGTAAAACACAATTTGAAATAACTTATTACCACCATGTCTTTTATAGCTTTCTTCCCAGAGAATGTATTTAAAGTGTATTAACTTTCTTCATAAAACATCTACACTATTCTTGGGCTTTAAGAGATTGAACTGCAATGCTAGTTTTAATTGTGTGGTTTTGCATACAAAATTTGATGTCCTTGTAAAATTCAGTTTAAATCCCCATTTTTTTCTTATCACTTTGTAGTAGCATGTGACTTTCATCTTCCTTTTTATTTTCTCGGATAGTCTTGTCAGAGCAGGAGAAATGCTTTCCTAAAGTTAATCAAATTATTTTCCAGAAAAGTTTAAATACATATGTATGTATGCATATATGTACATATACATGCAAACGTGTGTGTGTATGTGTGTGATTACTATTGGGAAAAATAATAAAACTTTGAAATAGAAATAAGAAATTACTTTTGCTTTGCATTATATGAATGTTTGCGCTCTGAGATTTTTTCCATGTATCAATATTACATTTGTTCTAAATGTATAAAAACAGCCAAGAAACCAATGGCCAGGTCAGAAACAACATGATCAAAAGAATATATTTATTACCTCCAACCTGGATCATTTCTTTATTACTAAAAGTGAATAATAGTTCCACTATTATTCTATGAATACTATCATAAAATCTGCTACTTTTCAAAATCATCTATTCAAATACAAAAGCAAACATTCCGACTGTACAAATCATCTAGAAAATAAAATATTTTATGTGGGATAAGAGAATAAAAATTGTTTAAATTTTATACAAGCCTTAGAGAAATATCAGTATTATGTAAATGAGAAAAAGCTAGAAGAAAATAGAGAGATGACAGATGATAGATAGAGAGAGATAAACAGACAGATGACAGATAGGTAGAGAGTGATGACAGGTAGGTAGATAGCAAGACAGAGATAGATAGATGATAGATAGATAGATAGATAGATAGATAGATAGATAGATAGATAACAGGTAGTTAGATAGGCAGACAGACAAATAGGTGATAGTAAGACTTCCACATCACATCCACTGCCTTTCTCTTTCCTCTGCTTTTCTCCTTTCATTTAAAAATGCTCCATAAATAAGTCAGCAAATAACCTCTTATAGGAAACTAACACATCTATTCTTTGAGTTTCTTCCTGGTTTTATCCCATCACGGAGACTGCTATTGTAGCCATTCTTCCAATTACTTCTTTAGATAATAAATGGCTTCCAGCTAAAACCAGGTCATATCTACAGACACATAGGATTTCAACAGCGGAAGTAGTGAAAGATAGTGTCTACCTGTCAGATAGAAATGGTTGAGGGGAAATTGATACATTTTATATTTCAACATAAGAGAAAAAGAATATGTAATGCTATTTTCAATATAATCTATTGAAACCAAGAAGCACATCTCAAAAAATAAAAACCATGAGGAACGGTAGAGCACAAGAGGATAGGGTGGAACAGGCAGTAGAGTAAAATGCAGCCAGGAATCACATTATCTGCAGTGGCCTCTTTCATAGCCCGAGCATTTCCATACAGAACTATATTCTCTGTTTCATCAGACAGAATCCCATGAAAGTCAGTTGTATTTGGCCAGAAATAATCATCTACAGCAGACTGCTTGCCTAGCATATACGGAGCCCTGGGTACCGTCACTACTGAAGAATTTTAAGAAATTAAATATCACATTACTAACATGTAGGTGAACTAATTAAGCTGTAATTAATCACCTAGGCCTTAACCTGAGGCATCTTTCAATCTTTTCCCATTACAGCAGCATGCTCATACGTAAATTGGGACTCCTGACTTATAATGCTTTGATTTATAGTTGAAGCAATAGATATTCAGTACTTTGACATGTTGAAATTTCATCTTGTTTTGGACTAGCAGTGTAGTGTTATACTCTGTTGTGATCATGAGCCATTGTAGAGATGCAGCACCTGTTCATTCGTGTGACAGCTCAAGGATAAGCAACTAGTATTTAATGTGCAAAGTTATGCAAAGCTCTATTGCAAGTTAGACATTTTGAGTACAAGGGATTTATATGGATGTAAACCAGTCATAAGGAGAGTCAAAGTGTGTGTGTGTGTGTGTGTGTGTGTGTGTGTGTGTGTGTGTTTGAGTGAGTTTATGAGTATGTTAATCAGGGCTTAAACATTACCTAGGGAAAATAGACCTTAAGTGGGGATAACGATAAATTGGAACTGGGTTAAAGATCCTAGTTACCTTAGAATGTCCAGATGTTACCATCTTCACAGATGTCAAGATTTATAGAAAACCTCTTGTATCTGTCAATGTATGTCTGGCATAACTTCACCTATTCCATAAAATCTGCTACCACGTGATGACATTAAATTAAACAATTTTAGGCATGTATGGAAAAGGAAAGAATAGATATTCTATGGTGTAGAAAAACATCTTAGAAAAAATTTTCTTTCTGTACTTAATCTTATTCCCTACATCTTGTCAAGTCCAGGCACATCTAAAACAGCTCCAGAGAAGCAACCTCCAAATGCGCCATCTCCTGTCACACATGCAGCTGCTTCTACTGGACCTGTTCCTTCTGACCTGACCTCAGATGGCTCCATAGACCCTGGACAGCAAGAAACAGCCAACTCTCCTAAGATCTGACAAACATCCCCCAGACCCATTCTTCTAGATTTTCCCTAAAGACACGTTGCCCCCAATGCCAGCAGGAAGTAGCCAGATATCACAACAACCCCATTTCGGCTTTGCCATCACCCCTTTTTAATTTTACTTTTTAAATCAAACCAAAACAGGGGAATGTTAGTACTCTGTCTAACTGTCTAAACTCCACCTCCACAGTTACATGGCAACAGCCAGGTATGCTTCTTTCTACAGTTACCTGTCAACAGCCAGGTAGGCCTGGTCCACTATAAAAGGGGCTGCTTGCCCCCTCCTTTCTCTCTTGATCTCTTGATCTCTTGCCTCTAGCTTCTCTCTGTCCCCTTACCCCTCCTTCTTTTCCCCCTCTCTCCATGTGGTCATGGTCGGCCCACTGAGACATCCCCTCCCCCCATACGGCTTCACATACCCACAGAACATACTCTCTTTATCTCTTTATCTTTTTATAAACACATCAGCATGTACTCAACCAAATCTTGAATCAAAATAGGATAAACTGATGAAATGATATTGAGATTAAGAGGATGGGGAGTAGTTACCTGGTATTTAAATGGTTCAGGTTTTCCTCTACATCAAGAAAGTGAAGTTATACATTTTGTGACTCATTTAATACACAAAAATAATGCAGGGCTCACCTCAGCAAACACAGAGGCTTTCAGGAGGCTCTGCTACAGATTGTGAAAGACAAGGAGGAATCTAGTAAAGTCTACAAAGCCAGGAATCTGATGGTCCCTTAAAAGCACAAAACTGTAAATGAAGATATTTTGTACAGCAAAAACCAACATAATGAAATGTATGATATACTTCCTTATAAATATGATTTATGTTGAGTCATGTTTCTATAATCCAGCTGAGTTTGTGGTTCAGTATCCTGGACTAGAGTATCTGAATAAGTGGGAAGCGGTGCACACAGGACAGATCTACGTGTTTATTTCTCTCAGGTTGGATATTATGGGAGAAGCCCAAAATTGTTGAGATACAGAGCATGCTAGAGCCTTCAGTGCCCACAGTAGAGCTAAGTTCTAAATAGGAAACGAGTTCAAAGTTTAGTAAATGTATTGTTTCATTATATTTGCAGAAATACTGACAGCTATTCATAATTAAAATTACATTTCAGTAATGTTGTATTCACACACTTTTCTCTGAAATATTTTATAGGATTTAACATATTAATAATGTTAATTTAAAGTGCTGGTTACAAGAAACTGGAGAGACAGCTCAGTTAGTAAACAGCCTGACATGCAGTCAGGAAGTTTGAGAATAGATCCCCAGCAAACAGATAAAACCCTGGGCATTGTGGTGCACACCTATAACCCCAAAAGTGAGAAGACAGAGAAAAATCAATCCTTTGATTCTGCTTGACACCCAGACTTGCTAAATTGACGAGGTATAGGTATTGTGAGACACTGTCTCAACACATAAAATAATGATTAAAGAAGACAGCTGAATTTCACCTCTGGTTACAAAACACATGTTTACAGGTGCACATGTAGCTTTACATATATGTGCATATATATATATGCATATATATGCACAAATATAATACTAATTATAGGTTTTATAAATATCTTATACCTTAATACCTTAATGCAATTTATTTTTCTTCCCTTGGTATAAGAAATGAGCAAGGAGATTGCATAAATATTTTACAAATCATGCTCTATAATTTTTTCAGATAAGAGTTATCATTGGACAATGGGTGTTCATCCATGTTATCATGCTATAGGGGAAGGAATAACAATGAGTTATCACAAAACTTCATCATTTGTTGACATTTTGAACGATAGATGAGGAAAGACTTTAAAATGTTTGTGAAAGGATAAGCTAGATGAAATGAACCTTGTGAGAAGTAGTTTGACTTTATTGCTAAGTCCAGTAGCATACTACTAGAGGGTATGTAATGTAGGTAAAAGACCATGAAGTTTCTAATAGGATGATTATCTAAGAAATATAGATAGAAAAGCAATGTAGTAATGGGTGATTAATATCCAAGAGATAAACAACAGACTTGTACCACTGAAGATAAAAGAAATAATTGTTGATAATTTCCATATGCGGAGATAAAAAAAGTTAAGTTTCCTAAGAGTGTTGACAGCTGAGAACACCTACTGGCATTAACTAGTTTATTGTTTCTGAAAGTATGACCCTGGGTAAAGTCATATTGTAAATAAACAATAAATATTCCTGCTTAACTGCTAAAACTGGAGGATGAAAATAATTTTTTCATACATAAACCTAATTTTGTATGAATGATTAACTTTCTAAGCATGTCCAACAAATATTTATGTATTCTTATATGTTTCCTTTTTCATTTGTTCATTTTTTATATTTTATTTTCATTAAGAATTGTATGAAATATAACAAGTAACAGTGTGTTTCTTTAATAGTATATTAATATATGGATCCTCTATTCATCCATACTAATGACTGCATTTTAAACCTCTTAGTGAGACTACATAATAATGAATGAGTGTCAAAGCCATGGGGAGAAATTGCACACATAGCCAGTTATACAGATAATTGGATAAAAGCCAGAAAAATGAACTCAAGACTTCATATCCTAAGCTTCCAAGTCTAGTGTCTTTAGAGTATTTTTAATAATACTTGTTACTATTTAAATTATTATGATACAATTTCCCTTCTCTCCTTTCCTCCTTCAGACCCCACCTTATCTCTATCAAATTTATGGCCTCTTTTTCTTTAATTGTTATTACACATATATACACATATTTGTTTACATATATATACTGTGTGTATATATTTACATATTTAGGATACATATGTAGACCATATATATATATATATATATATATATATATATATATATCCAATACACATATATACATGCATATATATGTCTAATTCACACATGTATATACATGTACACACATATATACATATATATACATATATACATGCACATATACTTATGCATATATGCATATATATACATACATATACAGACATGTTCACTCCATATAATGTTGCCTGTATATATATATATATATATATATATATATATATATATATGATCTCAGGTCTTAGCTCTTGGTTTTATATTAAAGGCAATTTCAAAGTATAATTGTATATAACCTAACTACATCCAGCTTAGAAGACTAGACACAATTTAATTGCATTAATAGAAAACTAATCTTTAACCATCCAGGCTTCTGAGAGGTGAAAATAGCACAGTGTATCATTTTTAGATTCATAGAAATTGTTTCCAGCGCTTTCTACTAATTGCCCACCTACTTAATTTTTTTATAATCATCTAAGGCATGAGAGAAATAAATGCCTTTGGAGCACTATCTTGCTTCTTTTTTTCCCATTTTTGCAATGCTTCCATTAGTAGAATGTTGGTCAATGTAAATTTAATTAATTGCTCCTAATCCTGACATTGACAAGAATATGCTAAGTTAAAAAAATCTCATTATTATTTACTCAATTTTGAGAATTAGTTTTTTAAAAAAAAGGACAGAGTGCTTCAGAGGAATTTATTAACTGAAACAAAAAATAAAATCCAGATAACTTAAGAATTGAATTCCATAGGAACTAAAATTTGTTTTTAATCAACTCAAGCATAGTTTGACCCATTACATGTCAGCTATGTATACACACTTTAAATGTGTCCTGGTTCATAGGTAGATGTTATTAAAACATTTTTTTTCAAAAGCGTTACATAGTATATCAGCCTTTATGAGAAAATTTCTGTGGGCAAACAGATTTGTGAAATTATGGTTTGAAACGTTCATCTGCACACTGCATCTTATGGCTCAGTGTTAGCTGGAAGTCTGCCAAATTTTATGGCTATGTGCTGTCTTTCTGTGATTTCCTGCTCAAATTTACATCAACTTTTGTGGGGGGAAGAAACAAAACACTTAGATAATTCATGAAATAAATGTATAAAGAAGAGGAGGAAGTAGAGGAGGCACAAAATTGGAACAGTAGGGTTAAGGCACACCCCTAATGTTCAGGCAGAAAAACGTTATTGTCTGTAACACTGAATGTCATAACATCTGTGCTTCATACTTGTACATAAAATTCTCACAAATTTCCAAGACTGAGATGGCCACGTGGTATATTTCAGGAGGAGAAGAAAACTTGCTGAGTCAGTTCAGGAGGAAGCCAAGTGTTATCCTTAGCTCTTACTCTTTACTGTCTCCTCATTTTTTTCTATTATTGACACGTTTTTCCCTTGCTATCTCTGCTTGCCCTAGGACCTCTCCCAAAGCTCTCCTCAAGGAGTTTTAAGCATAACCTGTTATATGACCCTTCATCTCCTTCCCCTGACAAAACCAACTCTTGCTCAGGCTACATAACCACAAAGGGACTTTGAACTGTCTTGAGAATTTTTAGAGCGCTCTTCTCACAAAAGTGTGTCCTTGTAGCAATTTGAGATCTGTAACAAGGGTGTATTTGTCTTAGGGAAATGGCGATATAGGTGGCCTTAAAGATTATACTCCTCATAGTTCATCTAGGTTTCCCATTGTTGACACTAAGGGTGAACACTGTACACTATCTCAAGAAAAGTGTAATAAAGCAGCTTAAGTAGCTGTCCTAAGGATAGAGAAGCCAAGTCAGGGCCTGAAATTTTAGTCTTCTATGTGACTGTTGAATTTTTAATGCTTCATGTTACTGTATCCAGGTTTGATCTGTCTTCTGTTCAATGTAAACAATACTTCTCACAAGGCTGATTATATGACATGATACACCAATACATATGAAAACATTTTGAATCGCTGAAAAGCAACAAAAGTATACAAGGGAATTTGGCCTGGCCCAAGTTTTTAAAACATCCTGTTTAGTAACCATCTCCCTATCCATTCTTAACATTTTAGAAGTGAAATTGGCCCTGAAAATCTTTTAGTATAAAAGCTTAGGCAGTTTTTAACTCAGTGAAAAGTTAGAACCCAATAATCTGACTCTGGACCAAGGATGCTCCTGCTGCTTCAGGGCATCACTCAAGTGTGCTTAGCATTCTTGCATCTGATAAAGGTACACAGGAGAGGCTGCTCTCTGGGCTGGATTAAGAATATCAAGTCATAAGAGCTGTGATTCTGTACTCTCAGAATCATTGTTTTCCTTCCAATTTGTAGAAAACTAGGTTACCAGGCTGGAAAGTTTCCTGAAAACAACACATATACCCTGGAAAAAAAAGGGACTTCCTGACTCCCAGCAAATCTGGGATTAGGTCCAGAATCTTTGAATGTGTTCCTGATCCTTCCCTAGTTATAGTTCTAAATATATCTGCTTCTGGCTGGCTATCTATTTATTTGCCCAAATCCATGAAAAATCTTCCAAAACACATTTTGTTTGTGGAAACTTCGCCTTCTAAACCATAGCAGACTACACCTTTGTCCTGCATACATGTAATTTAAATACAAAATTTTTTTAAAACATTTCATTTCGTGTAATTAATTTTATGGCAGAAATGAGGTCTTTTGTGTGGGTCTCATAAGCATGGACTGATCTTTAGATGTGACTCTCAAGTCAACCATGTATCAGCCATATGACTAAGAAAACATCCAATTTCTCTCTGTTTTATGTGTCTTCACCGTACGCTTGGAGCATGTAGAAAGGGAAGCAAATTTCCAGGCTTCGCCATCAGGGTGGGTCACGGAGAGGCCACGCAGTGTACATACACATGAGGCCAGGAGCATGGCTAGTCTTGCCATACTCCTGTGAGCAGTCACTGGCTGGGAACCCACAGCCTTTGCTCCTGAAGGTATAACGCCTACGATCTGTCTGTCCTCTTAGTCTTAGGATGGGAGGAGTCGTCCCATGTGTGAGCTCCCTCCCTTGCTCCTCGGCTTTAGAACGGACTAGAATATTTTAGAATCTGGGCCCAGAGAAGGCTATGAATACCCTGAAGCCGGGGACGGTTAAAACCCTTCAGACCCAGAGCACAAAGCTAGAGCATCCCTGGGTTCAGGTTTTCTGCCAGTGCCATCAACTCCAGGAGAGAAGGGTCTGCCCTGTGTCCTAAGAGCCACCACATGCTGACAGGCTAGTGAGCCCCACAGCCCTCTTTCTGAATTTGATTTGACTTAAATCCAAACTTAGATTCTGCATCTGATCTTATTTGAAAAGCTTCAAAAAAAATTACTGAATTACCACAGTTTCATACAAGGTCCACACAGAGCTAGCAGCCATTCTCCTGCCCCAGATCCAGGCCCAAACCCCTCAGGCTGCAGGCTTCCAGCCCAGGCTTCCATATCATCATGACAGCATGGGACCAGGTGAGGCCTATGGGAGGGCATTCCCCCATCTCAAAAACCCAGCAGAGCCCACCTACATTCTAACGGTTGCTGAATACTCACCTAGAAAATAACAAGGACTAGTGAGAGCATACCATAAAAGATTAATTTCAGGGGCTCTGGGGAACATGATGACCATGGGGCAGGTTTCACAACAGTCCACAGCCCCTTGTGGCCATCCTTGGGTCACCCTGCTGGTGAAAAAAGTCTTGTTCACCGAATTCTGCCTCTTCCTATTCTTCCCCAATTCTTGTGCCCCTGGACAAATAACTGCTTCACAGCTTGCCAGGCCACCTCCTCACCATCTGCATTGCCCAGGAAAGTGTGGAAGCTCTCCCCGAATCCCCAGCTGCTCTGGCTCTTTCACACAAGGGTTAATGGGGGACTGTGGGTAGCCCTTACACCAGCAGCCCATATCATGACTGTCTGGCCATCCCACAGGATATACTTGGATGTGAACTTGTAGGTGATATCCTCACTCTCCAGAACCTATCTCTTGATCCTCCAGTCCCCAAAGACTGGTCCTTGTCTGAAGAGTTCTTTTTTTTTTTTTTTTTTCTTTTATTGGATATTTTATTTACAATTCAGATATGATCCCCTTTCCCCATTTCCCTCTCACCCAGGGAATCCCCTATCCTATCCCCCCTCCTTCTGCTTCTATGAGGATATGCCCCCACCAATCCACCCACTCCCACCTACCCACCCTCAAATTCCCCCACACACTGGGGCATCCAGCCTTCACAGGACCAAGGATCTCCTCTTTCTCCTAGACCATACAAGGCCATCCTCCCCTACATAAACAGCTGGAGCCATGGATCCATCCCTATGTTCTCCCAGGCTGGTGGTTTAGACCCTGGGAGCTCTGGTTGGTTGGTATTGTTGCTTTCCTCATGGGGCCACAAACCCTTACAGCTCCTTCAGTCTTCTCTCTAGCTCCTCCATTGGGAACCCCATGATCAGTTCAATGGTTAGCTGTGAGCATCTGCCTCTGAATATGTCAGGCTCTGGCAGACCTCTAAGGAGACAGCTATATCATGTTCTTGTCAGCCTGTACTTCCAGCCATCCACATCAGTGTCTAGCTTAGGTAACTGTACATGGAATGGATACCCAAGTGGAATGGTCTCCAGATGGCCCCTCCTTCAGTTTCTGTCCCACGTTTTGTTTCCATATTTGCTCCCTTGAGTATTTTTGTTACTCCTTCTAAGTAAGACTGAGGCATCCCCACTTGTTCTTCCTTCTTCATGAGCTTCATGTGGTCTGTGAGTTGAGTCTTCACTATTCCAAGCTTTTGGGCTAGCATCCGCTTACCAGTGAGTAAACTCCTCCATTGTTGGTGGGAATGCAAGCTGGTACAACCACTCTGGAAATCAGTCTGGTGGTTCCTCAGAAAATTGGACCTGAGGATCCAGCAATACCACTTCTGGGCATCTACTCAGAAGATGCTCCAACATATAACAAGGACATATGCTTCACTATGTTCATAGCAACCTTATTTATAATAGCCAGAAGCTGGAAAGAACCCAGATGTCCCTCAACAGAGGAATGGATACAAAAAATGTGATACATTTACACAATGGAGTATTACTCAGCTATTAAAAATAATGAATTTGAGAAATTCTTAGGTAAATGGATGGAACTAGAAATTATCATCCTGAATGAGTTAAGCCAATCACAAAAGAACACACATGGTATTTATTTACTCACTGATAAGCGGATGTTAGCCCAAAAGATCTTTTCTCGATCTATTGTTTTGTCTTATTGACAGTGTCCTCTGCCTTACAGAAGCTTTGTAATTTTATGAGGTCCCATTTGTCAATTCTTGATCTTAGAGCGTAAGCCATTGGTGTTCTGTTCAGGAAAATTTCCCTTGTGCCTAAGTATTCAAGGTTCTTCCCCCCTTCTCTTCTATTAGTTTCAATGTATCTGATTTTATGTGAAGGTCCTTTATGCACTTGAACTTGAGCTTTGTACAAGGAGGTAAGAATCTATTTGCATTCTTCTACATGCTGACCTCCAGTCGAACCAGCACCGTTGTTGCTCTCCCAAATATCTTAAGAGTTCTTAAGGTGCATGAACCTGCCCTCCAGTTCCACCTCTTAGATGTTCACAACATCCATGGCCATGGCCTACTAGCCCAGGTGGGAGCCGCTGCTCACGCTGGAGGCACTGCTGTGTGAACCTGGGGTGTGGTCTTCAGTCTCCAGCCATGGGAGCTTGCTCCAGCCCTGCCCCACAGACATGCCAACCCCCTGCTGCTGCTGCTGCTGCTACTGCTTGAGGTAGTCCAAGAGATGGTGACTTGTGATGAAGGGCTGAGGAACATCTTCAGCCTCTCCTCCTCACCCCTCCAGTAGCTTGCAGTAGGAATTTATCTCCATGTTCAGGGCCAGCTTAATATCCAACAGCTCCTGGTACACCCCTAGCTGCTGCCGCATGGCCTCGTGTACCTCTGTCATCTCCTGCTCCTTACTGTCCAGCATCTATGGAACGTGTCATGCTCCCCAGACAAGGTCTCCTCAAGCTCACAGATGTGATCCTCTACAGCACTGGCCTGCTTTTGGAGGCCTGGGAGCTGATAGCTGAGGGACTCCATGAGCATGCGAGCCTCCTTGAGCTTCTCACAGGCTGCACTGGCTACCTTGTTATTCTGGACAGAGCTCAACTGGTGTTGTCCAGCTTGTCCTGGTAATTCGGCTCCAGCTCCAGCCGGTACAGACACACTTGCTCATCCTACTGGCTGTGCAGGTCCTCCAGGGCCTAAGCCATCTTGAAGTCATATTCCTGTTGCCGACTGCTGCCCACCTCCACCAAGCACTACTCATGCCTCCATAGGGTTTTCGCATCCCTTCCTCAAACACACTCTTGCTGAAAGTCAGCTCCTCCTGCAGGCTCTGGCAGCAGTTCTCCAGGTTCACACTCATCAGCATCTCCTTCTCCAGCTGCTTCTTGGCCATGGCGTGACCATCCTCTGCCTTGACCAGATGCGCTGGAAGCTCTGCCACCTCTGTCTCCAGACCATGCTTGTCACCAAGGGCTGAGCCCAACTCAGCATCACTATGGTGGAACAGAGATTCCAGGTCCCTCACTCTGCCTTGGGTCACCATGAGCTCGCCTTCCCGCTTCTTGGCACTCTTCCTGGTCTCTTCTACCTCGGTCTGCACCTTTCCAGGTTCAATCTGCAGCCAGGCAGGTTCGCAGGCTGTCTCATCCAGTACCCGGTGGGTGTGATGCCACTCACCTGTGCCTGGTCATCTCCCCCTTCTCGGAGAGCCGGAGCAGCAGCCTATGATTCTCCAGCTCCACGTGCTGACGCTGTTGATGTAGTGTGCCAGGCGGTGGTCAAGCTCACGCAACTTCTCCTCCTCCTGCAGCTGAGTGACAGGGGTTCGAGGATCCCCTCAGCTGGCTGAGGATCCCCTCGACTGCCTGGGTGCGGTGTGCTCACTCAATCTTGTCGTGGAAGATGGTGCTGCCGCCTCTTAAATTTTCTTAATAGCGTTTTATTTTTGAATACTTAATCATTTATTAATCTGAAATTTTAAGAGTTTGTATTATAGACATAATAAGACCTCCAACCACCTCTTCACCTCCTATTTCCCAGTAAAGTTCCTGAAATTTAGTAGGCCATGTGTCTTTCCTTCACGCATTTCATCAGTGGCGTCATCGTGATGTAGGCCCTTGTCATACTGCCAAGATGGCCAGATAATGATCAATATAATGGAAATAAATGTGATTATTAAAAAGTATATGCTTTATAATCACACCCTTTCCTACATAAACGTTTCTAGAGTAACTGGCAGTATGCTCTAGTCTATCAAATGGGACAGGATAGAGAAGTTGTGTGCAAGTGACAGAGTCTCACTACCATGTCACTCATCACCTTACTCTTTCTATGGTTTGGATGCTTATATACCTCCAAAATTGATGTCAGCACATTAGCCTCAGTGGAACAGGGACTAAGTCACATGACTAAGTCTTAATGGTAGAGCCCTTGCAGTGGTTAACCCTGATTACCAATTTTACCCGAAGATCTGAATATACTTGGTCCGTTCTCATAGCATGAGGACCTGATGGAAATGAGGGAGAAGGAGGAGGGATCTGACTGAGTGAAGTACTGTTTGTCTCTGCTTTCTGGCCTCTAAGGTATGTTTCTGTGCTCTATCATATTGTCCACACCATGATGAGCTGAAACCATGAGACTAAACATGTATTTCTGCATTCGAGTAGTCTCTGTCAACCATTTTTCTCAGCAATACAAAGTATAATTAACATGACCCTTGCAAATGGGAAGAGAGCCCTTTAAAAGACCCCAAAGGAGCAAATTTGTCCCTTTTGCCTCTTCTTTCCCAGGGAGGACACTGGAAGACAGCACCACCTAGCCCTTGGGATGTTGACCTTGAGCCTCTGTGCATTTAGAGCTGTGAAGTTGACTCAGACTGAGATACTCTGGTCTCGCAGTGTGTGGAGCCTGACTGATCTCATTGTGAAATTGTAATTCAAATATCAGGATTAACTTTACATAAGGTGAAGAAGACTATATCCATATCCGTGCCATGCTGTCTCCAAGAGACCAATGCAGTTAACTTGACTCACACACTTGCATTGCAGAGCAGGAGAGTAGGGTTGGTGCAAGGGCTGATCATGGTTTTTTTTATTTTTTTTATTTTTTTTATTTTTCTGAGCAGAACATGTTATTCTACACTTGCTGGTAACTGAGTGATTAAGCATCTGTCTTTTCTGAGAAATTACTTTAGCCTACTTTCCTCAGCTTACATTCTTTACAGTCCCGTTACACTGATTTCTTATTTCAGGAGTAGTCAGACCTGACATTAATACCACACTCACTTAATTGGTGAGTCAGTCAAAAGTCACTTTCCAGGCAAGCAATGAGAGAGAGTCTCCAGAGATAGTGGGGAAGCTGGCCTCATGAATGGTGGGTGCCTGCTGGATCTGGAGGAGGGAGAAAAAGCTGCTAGAAAAAGAAGAAATGATTGTCTGACGTAAGACTTTTGGAATTTAAAAAAGAAGCAAAGTTTGGAACATGCAATTTATAATTTAATTATAGAAAAGTAAGGATTGGGTTATAGAATCGCTGCAGATGAAAAATAACAGGCAGCAACTGTGAAACAAACATGGCGATGATGGTGTATGGCTTTGTGTTGAAGAATAGTCAATATTTTTAACAATTTCCTTCAGTATAAGTGACATAGTGTGCTAAGCAGATGCCAGACAGAATCAAAAGGACACAAATAACAACAGTATGATGGCCAAAATGACAAGGGGGAGAATTTAAATATTATTGACAAATATAAGGCATATGTTGTAAGTTAAAATAATTTGAAATAATTAGAACCCTGGAAGGGTATGAAATCATTTCATATCTCTGTTAAAACCTTGTGTGTGTGTTATACTGTTTAATATTATTAAAGGAAAAGGACAATTTTTTTTAACTTCCGTTTCATTTTATTTCTTATGTGTAAATACTGTATACAACTTTTTAATCTTGAAACAACTTCTTGGTAGCATATTGGTTCTCACCGAGGAGGAATGATTTACTTATTTAATATGCTCTTTGAAGAAAGCATTTAACAGGAGAAATGTCCAGGTAGGAAGCAGAATTGAATACCTGGAACACTGAGCTACAGCACTTTACATGTGAGTATGATCACTAGCTGTTTAATGAAAGGACAAACAGACCCTCCATTTCTGGGCTTGGAAGAGAAAGAAACAGAGAAAGTAGGATATTTTTACTGGACTTTGTTTTGCTGAATGAAGCACTTTAATCTTTTATAATAAACAAGAAAATAAATTGATTGCTTTAATTAATTAAAACATTCACGCAAGCATCGTGTGTTCACTATACAGTCTTATAGCTTTGTATCACATACATTTTAAAGCTTTCTCATAATATGGCCAAATAGCTGCGGAAATGCTTCAGTGTGCTCTGTGTTGTGTGTCGCAGCAGTTAACTGTCTCATTCAAACCCCAGTGGGTGGAAGGCACTTCACAGACATAAAGGTATTTGCAGTGCTGTTTCCATTCGTGAACATAACTTGCACTGCGCCCCATAAGCTGGGGACACCTGCTTAACTGCATAACCAGCACATTGATGAAGAACATCTGCTCACATTGTTAGTTGTTTTCAAAGTCAATTTATTATAATATGTTAACATAATTCATATGTTTTGATTGAATGACAATCACTCTGAGTGAACCAGCCCATAGTAAAACAAAGACAACTATTTCACATTTTCCTGGCTGCATTTTTTTTGATTCCTAGGTGACCACAACTTCCCCTTTGTCTACTAAGACAATGATAGTAAAACTGATTGCTAGTTGCTAATATTATATTTTCAGGGAAAGTAATAATTGAATCATAAAATTATTAAAAAGGGACAAAAGAGGTTATAGGTTCAATGGCCTTTTAGTATTTGATTTAATTAATGTTAATGTCAAAAGGTTCTCTTGAATGCACTTTTGACATATTTGCTTAAAATACTTTTAACACCTTCATCTTGGTTTGTGGCATGAACTGAGTTCAGAATGGCATTTCTCATCATTATCCCATTTAAAATAATTCAATTGTTTCCATTAATCCTCAAAACCATCACCACAGTAAATAGTCACCAAGGGTACAGGGATATTCTTTTTCCTCAAACTGAAAATTTAAGAGAAATATTTTGTCTTTATACATTCTACTTCCTAGCATATCTTATTCAAACATCGAAATGCCCGAGTCTAGATTTCTCATTTCAATTATACAGTTTTCCTTTATTATAAAATATTAAGTGCACTGCAGACCACCTTTTAGCATGGTAGAATGTGGTGGACGGCTGCAGCCACTGGGGTAGAAGAGAAATTTCAGACACCAGAAGTTCTTGGTCAGACTTAATCATAATATAGATGCAGTCTATTCTCATTGGAATTAGCTCTTCGTCTTTTCAGTATCCTGCATGTGCATTGAAACACACCACTCTCACCAAGCTAAAACAGCTGTTACACTTATCGATGTTTTTGAAAATAATCACTATATAACATGATTTATTCTCACAACTTGGTGAAAGATGGGTAGGGGTCCATGGTAGAATGCCAGGCTGTGACTATGCCTCTGTTGCTCAGCCTTTAGCAGCATGGGAAGATCGAATAGCATTTTGGTGTTTCTTATAATTGCTGAATGAAATAGTAAAACCAAAATGCCCCAGAAAACAATTTAGTACTTTTTAAAGGCAGTGTTTTTCTTTTATTTCTTCTGCAATGAATATGTGATAGATCCATTTGAAGCCTATGTTGTCATCCAGGAAAGAACAAATGACTCACTTGTGGGAGGTCACTTAACTTTCCAACCATCAGAATACCACTTAAGAAATGACCTTTACCAAGATGAGTGTGCTAAGCAGACCACTTGGTCCTAAAAGAAAAAAAAATACATTTTCACTTGATCAATTAAAGAGTAAAGCTCATTTCTGATGGCTTGTCAGAGTCGTCTTCCCAATTCTTCCCCGTGAAGCTTACAGGGAACAAACAGAGAGAGAGAGAGAGAGAGAGAGAGACAGACAGACAGACAGAGACAGATAGACAGAGACAGACAGACAGAGAGAGGGACAGAGACAGAGACAGACAGACAGAGACAGAGACAGACAGAGAGACAGGAGATGGAGACAAGGAGAGAGGAAGGAAGGAAAGAGGGAAGGAAGGAAAAGAAATCAAATTAGTTTTATCTTCAGAATAAGGAAACAGTTCCATTGTACTGAAATGCAATCATAAGACATTTGTATATTAGAAAATATAGTCTACACACAAATGATAGACCTCTAACATAACAAGATAACCAAGAGCAACTGTATAATTTGCTCCATAAAAAAAAATGTGTCACCTGTTTTTTAAAAAGCAGGATGTGGGGAGGGACCGCAAAGAGAATGACACACAAGCTCTGTGTTCTAGTATCTCTCGACTTTGCAGACTGTCTTTACATGTTATTTAATGCCATCCTGAGTAACAAAACAATAATAACAATAATTTTAAATATGAATTTTTCCCATTCATCTTTCCTTTTTGTGCTGTCAGCTTTAATTGCACACATAAGAACATTTGACACATATGTAGAACCACTACAATTACAGCTTGGAAAATGGAGTATGTATCCGCTATGGCTTTTATTCTTATGAGAACAATGGGGCTTTATGCACATGCATCTCCCAGCAGCTCTTCATATGCATATTCGTCTTCCAACAGTTTTAATCTTTGCTTTGATACAGTGACAGAAATCCGGAGGGAAAAGCAGCTCTGAACTCCCTTCTGTTTCTTCCTATAAAAAGCAAAAGTGACTGGCTGGTTACTAAAGGGAGGTAGTGTGACCAACAAAGTCATTGAGAAGGTTCCCAAGCCATGCATGTTTTTTTGGATGTCATTATTCTTTCCTCTTCTAAACACATTTGTTTCAGATAGAAAATATAACTTGTCTGAACCATGCATATCTCTACTTTCTCTGGTATAGTGATAGTAAGTTACTTATATGCTATACTATATTATACTATACACTACACTACACTATACCTATACAATATACTATATGCTACACTCCACTCCACTACACTACACTGTATCCTGCTAAACTCCTACTCTCCTTGGGCTCACCAAAGGTTTGTACTCCTAAGACATCACTGTACATGAGTGGGGTAGCACAAGAGAGCTTATGCATATCCATGTGAGACACTTCTTCTCATATTATGCCCATGTTGTATTACTCCACCCCATTTAAAATTACAAACCACAAAGTCAAAAATAATAACTCAGGGTGCTTTCATCAGAACATTTATATAAAGCCTTCCTGGGAAATGCATGCATAGGAAGTCAACCCACATCCCTCCATGAGTGCCTGCCATAGGTTGTGTTTTATAAGGAAACCCGCACATAGAGGCATTTCAACTCTCCCTCCTATTCTGTATGAGGGCAGAGATAGATGCTTCTATTGCATCTATGCAAAATGCTCTAATATCTGGAAATACACGGGCACAACAATCCTTACAAAAGGAAATGAATGAAAAATGTAAAACAATTAAAGATTAAAATTAATCAATACAGTCAAGATTTGATATAAACATAGAATATGTAGTTTAAGACCATTGCTTACTGTCGCTTTTAATTGAAACAACTGCATAGAAAGTGATGAGCTTTACCATTTGCAGAAAACACCAGTACTTTGTGAATATGTTAGTACTGGGGCTTAAAGAGATCCTATCTCTGTTGCACTGATGCTGTCCCCATTAAAACTTGTTTATGTTCCAGAGACTTTGAATTAAGAGCCTTAATAAAATATGAGATGACTGTACTATGTAGTTCAATATTTGTGTCATTCTGTTTCAGTCCATATTATGGAATCTGGTGGCATGTTTGTCTGTAAGCATGGGACACTAAACACCTAATTTATTGCAGAACAGATGGGCACACTATTAGCAGCAGGAGACAAAGTATAGCACATTTTTACAACCTTCTAAAAGAAAAGACAGGACAAGACATTACAGCTTAGAAACTAAGAACATTGCCTCTTTGTCCACCTTTAAAATACTTAAGATTTGTGGAGGCCATAGATGGATAGACTTTGTTAATGCAATGAAATGGCACAGTCTGGAAGAACTGTAAATATAATACCACATTTTCTGGACAAGGAATGCATAGCACATTCATTTTAATTTCTTACAGAATAGATAGATAGTAAGGACTAATTGTCAGGGATGTGGTCATGATTAAATGGAACACTACTGAAAGGGTGTTTGTGGCTGCTTCTCCTGTTAAGCAGTAAGGATGCTAAGGATATATATATAGTGTTGGCAGAGAAGAGACATCAACAGAGAATGGAATACCACTTCATCAGGACCAACTGCTGAATCACTTCATGGAGTCACGTAACTATTAGAATTAATATTACAAATGACTTGCTCTTTAGAATTGCTTAAAAGTTTGACTGTGTTACACTGTGTTGTTGAGTTGCAAACGTGGGTCAGACTTTCTATTTTCTGTCCCATAGCAAAAATATAATCATCACCTCAAGGAATGGTTTGGCCTGTGGAATTCAAGTATTTTCTATACATGCCTCTTACAAAATTCAAAATACAATCACATATTTTTGTGATGAATTGGTATTTACATAAATACAATGATTGCTTCACTAAGGGCTGGGACTTCTAGCATGGTGTTTCTGTCTCTTTCTATATACAGTCACCATTCTAGAGTACATACATATATATATATATATATATATATATATATATATATATATATATATGTGTGTGTGTGTGTGTGTATACATATATATATTGTATATGTACTAGTATATGTATATAATGTATTACATGTATATATAATGTATTATATAATATATATAATGCATACACACACACAATCAACTGATGTTTATAAAGCATTTCTTTGTTGTGAACATTCAAATTTCATACAGGAATCATCCCTTCAGGAGTATCAAGATATCTAAAAATATGCTTAATAAGTCTGCTATAGTAACTATCTCAGAGTATGAACTAAAGATAGCACATACACATGTATTCAGAAAACAATTTATAAGAGAAGACAGAGTAATTTATTTGTGTAGAAATTACATTATTATACATCAGGAAGAATAGTTGTGTACAAATCAAATCTGTGAGCTAAATAAATGACTCAATAAGTTAAATTAATTTTAAATCAATAATTTCTTATGTTAAAATATAACCAATTGAAGTATAATGTAAAATTAAAATTCATAATAGCCTATATATCCAGTCAGTTAGAGGTACAACTGACAGATTATAAGAGTTGGACTTCAGTTTGATGACAGTGGGTAGCTGTCAATGTGACACACTGTACTAGAGACTCTAGTTTCTTGTAATATGCATATCATCTCTTGGGGCTCCTGTATAAAATGAAGATTTTGGATTAAGTAGGTGTAGAATGGGGCCTGAAATCCCATTGCTTTAATAAGCTCTCAGATGATGTCAGTAATGCCAATTAAATATTCTCACTTGAGCAGAAAGGGTTAGAGGAAGTAAAGCACAGCAGAGAAAAGCTGAATTGAAACCTTGTTACCAGACTAATAATAGAAAGCTAAGTTTTAGTTCCATTTTGCAGAGAATGAAGACCTACCAGAAAGATTAGAAAGAAAGAAAGAAAGAAAGAAAGAAAGAAAGAAAGAAAGAAAGAAAGAAAGAAAGAAAGAAAAAGAAAGAAAGAAAGAATCCTGGACTTTACTAAAACTAATCAAATAGTGTTCTAGATGCTTTAAACTAGACAGAATTGCATTTCTAAACTATGACAAACATCTCCATTCCTAGCCAGCTCTTGAGATAAGAACCAAGGAACCTGTTTTGTTTTGTTTTTCCAACTTAGTTTGACATTTGGGGACCACAGTACCTCACAGCACATTACTCTCCATGCTCACTAAGGTTCACCAAGGTGACTTCCATTACTGCCATCCATTTCTTATAGCTGACAGGTAAACATGACAGATGTTGAGATTTTAATTAATAATTTAAATCTTAAAAAACTAAGTCTATTAATAGTAATTGTTAAATGGGTTTTCTCTTTTATTTTTTATAAATGCAAAGATGGTTTAATATTTAAGATCTGATTTCTTCCCACATTTCCCCATCATATGTTGTACTACAGAATCCTGCACAGCATCCTTAAGTCCTGTATACCAAGACAATCAGGAAGTCAAAGGGCAGTGTGTGTTTCCCTTCTTTTGTTTTGGCTGGTGTGAGGTCATGTATTTCCTGTGTTTTCACTGTGTATGTTTCCTTAAGTTGGAGTTTTCCTTCTAGTATCTACTGTAGGGATGGATTTGTAGATACGCATTCTATGAATTTGACTTTATCATGGAATACCTTTCTTTTTCCATCTATGATATTTGAAAGGTTTCCGGGTAATTTAGGCTGGAATCTATGTCATTTGACATTAAAGGTTACTAAATAATTTTACACCAGTAAAATCAAAAGACAGGAAATACATACACACACACACACCATCACCACCATTACCACCACCACCATCATCATCATCATCAACAACAACAACAAAATAACAGAAATTGACAATCATTGATCCTTATTGTTTCTCTATGTCAGTGGACTCAGATGCCAGCCCAAACTACCAGACTCTTAGAGTCTGCAGGACATCTGTGTGTGTTGTTCTGACTCTTACAGTTTCAACTGAGAAGTTGGGTGTAATTCTAATAGTCTACCTTTATAAGTTACTTCATCTTTTTCCCTAGCAACTTTAATGTTCCTTCTTGGTTCTGTATATTTATTACATGATAAAAAAAAGATTTTCTTTTCTGGTTCAATCTCTGGTATTCTGTTACCTTGTTAGCTGTCTTCTCTAGGTTAGGATAGTTTCCTTCTGTGATTTTATTGTAAATATTTTCTGGGCCTTTGAGCTGAGATCACTCTCCTTTCTATTCTTCTTAGGCTTGGTCTTCTCATAGTGTCCCAGATTTCCTGGATGTATTTTGTCAGCAAATTTTAGATTTAACATTTTCTTTGACCAGTGTGTCTATTTCTTATATCACATATTCTTCAGTGCCTGAGATTCTCTCTTTCATCTCTTGTATTCTGTTGGTGATGCTCACACCTGTAGTTTCTGTTCATATTCCTGGATTTTCTGTTTCCAGAATTCCCTTAGTTCATATTTTTGTTATTGTTTCTATTTCTATTTTCAGGTCTTGAATATTTTTAGTCATTTCCTTCAATTGTTTCTTTTTCTAAATTTCTCTGAGAGCTTTATTCATTTCCTCCAGTGTTTTGTTTGTCATTTCCTTTTTTGGGGCTTTTTAAAATTGTTTTTTGTTATTTTTGTTGATTTGGGGGGGTGTTCTTGTTGTTTTGCTTTGCTTTTTTTTCTTTTGTTTGTTTGGGGCACTTTGGTTTTGAGTTTTTTGTTGTTGTTGTTGGCTTGTTTTAGGTTTTTTTTTGTTTGTTTGAGACAGGATTTCTCTTTGTAGCCCTTGCAGAGCTCAAACTCTCTCTCTGTAGAGCAGACTGGCCTTAAACTCACAGAGAATAGCCTGTTTCTCCCTCCTGAGTAATTGAACTAAAAGCCTGTGCTACCAAGCCTGGCCTTTCTTTGATTTTTTTAAAGGGATATATTCATTTCTTTTTTAAGAACTTTTATCAGCTTCACAAAGTTGGTTTTAAGGTCTTGTTATGCTGCTTCAACTGTTTCAGAATACTGAGAAGGTTCTATGGTAGGATTTCTGGGCTCTGTTGGTGATATATTCCTCTGCTATTATGTTCTTCACTGGCATCTGGGCATTTTGGTTTGAGGTCATTATTGGTCCATGTGTCCATTTCTGGGTATGACTTTGTTAGGTGAGTATTTGATTCCTTGGTTTCTGTTCCCTATCTAATCTTCTGGACTATGTACCCTGTGGTTGATCAGGGGGTTCTCCATCTGAGTTGGGAACTTTGGTGATCACAGTATATGGAACTTCATAAATTCGCGTGTTATCCTTGTACAGGGCTGTGCTAACCTTCCCTGCATCATTCCAATCTACTTATATGTGCTGCTGAAGTGAGCACTGCAAAGAATTTCTAAGACATGAAATCTACCACCAAAAGAGATTAAATAGTATCGATTTGATCTAGCCTGTCTACAGAATGACATACTTTCAATACTTTGAGCTCATGCATGCACAGTGTCTTCTAAGCAAGAAGATCTCACAGGGAACTCAGCCCTGATCATTTTAATTTCACCAGCAATGAGCAGTGCTCCCTGCTCCTTGTTCACTTTAGGAGGTTTCATTAGCATGACTCTGTCTTGCTAATAATAATAATAATACAATATAATAATATATAATAATTATAATATTATATAATATATTTATATAATATATAATAATAATATTATAATAATATCAACAACAACAACAACAATAATAATAATAAGGTTGTTCAGAAAAACAACCTTATTTCTCTTTGAGGTCTTGGCCATTGAACATTATTCCCAATTTCCCACTATCATGTCCACCATACATAATTTTCATATTTTCTCACAGGAAGATTCTTGTTTCTGGAAATCTCAATGAATTGGATTATTGGAGAGTAATTTTGTTCATCAATTATTTGATTCCCTTAGAAAGTATCATTTTTACAATGAAATCTTTTAAAACTAATCTTATCTCATGGCTTATTGTTCTCAAATGGGAATAGGTATCTCATTCCTCTGTATAGAAGCCAGTGGACTCTGCTGGAATCCACAAAGAAAATGTCTCCTTCTGGAAATGTCATAATCTTTTAATTTCATCATTTCTCCACTAAATTAATTTCTAAGATTCTCTACTCAGAAAAGCAGAGAGACAGTAAGACTTACTCTAATTACTGATCATCAAAGTTGAGCTCAAACTCAAATTCAGCAACATCTGCACAGCTGAACAATCCAAGATCATTCCCTGCTCATGAGCTGCCAAGCCGTTAAATATTGTCTCTTGGTCCTGGCTGTACTTTCTTGAAAGAGTCTACTAAGTTTATTACCATATTTTCTACTTTTGAATCATGTTATGTATCTGGGTTAAGATATTTTGAATTTTGGGTCTCCAACATATATCAGATCAAGTTTCACTTCTGTTTAAGGATAAAACAAAAAACAAACAAACAAACAAACAAACAAAAACAACAACCAAAGAAAGAAAAAACAAGGGCCTCCTGAACTGTAAGCTCAACTACAGTGAAAGAATGTTAAAAACCAGTGTAATCCAGTGAACAGGTGGTGGCTCAGCCCTTAAGGCGTCTGCCTGCAGAGTGGTCAGGTCTCTCTTGGTGTGTGTTTGAATCCTGCCTGTCTCCTCCCATGTCTCATGGGGAAAAAAAAAAAGAAAACAGTGTAATCAAAATTGTAGTTAATGTTCATTTCAGTTTATGAAAGATAAAAAAATAAAAAATAATCGTTTTATTTTTTGACTACTAGAAGAAACTCGTGAAGATTTAGAAATAAGCTGTGTTGTTTGTCTCTAATAGATTATTTCACCAAAAGCCAGAGTTACTTTGTATGTTTTTGTGTCCTGCTCTCAGAGACAGTACTACCTCAGAGATGGCTGTGTACTTAGCACCATGAATGATTTGAGTCAAGTTTTTAAATATTTTTAAATTTTAAATTAAGTGACAAAATATTCATTTCATAAATCCTATAGGATATAATGTGATGCTTTCATCCTATGTATATATTGGAAATATTTACATCAAGCTAATTAGCATGTCTATCACCTCAGGAAAGTTTTTGAAATTAGAAACTAAATATATTCTTCTGCCAATTTTGAAATGCACAGTTCATTATTATTAACTGTGGTTTCCTCCTGGGTGACAGAGATTATACACTTATCCTCCCCTCCCCCACTTACTGGAACCGGGTGCTCTTTTAGCTCAAGTCTTGCCATTCTCCCTTCTCTCACCTCCTATCTCTGGTAAACATTGTCCTCTCTACTTGAGGATGTTTGTCTTCTTTATATTCTACATGTAAATGTTCTGTTGCACCTGGCTTATTTAACATAAGATTCTCCAAGGTTGTTATCCCTTTTATCACAATCCACAAAATCCCCTTCTGTTAAAGGGATAGATAGGCAGTGCTACAGTGTCTTGACATGCCAAATTATGTATCAGCTCATCCTTTAGTAATTATGGAGTTTTCTCATATTGTACCTTGAATACTGCTACAGGAATCAGGCAGGTAAGATATTTTAGTTTTTTAGAAATAATGTGAAACTGCTTTGAAAGCAGTTCTTATAAAAGTTAAAATGCTGCTGCAGAGTGGGAAAAATATTCTAAAAATATATGTGCTTTGAAAATAAGTCTATAATCAGAACAAAAAAATGTGGAGGGCTGGAAGTCTGGCTCGGCAGTAGAGTGCTTGGCTAGCCTACAAAGGTCCCAGGTTCAATCCCCAAAACACCCAAAAGTGCCAAGAGATGTGTACTCATTGTTTGTCAAGAGCACATAAAGAAGTGTGTGTGTGTGTGTGTGTGTGTGTGTGTGTGTGTGTGTGTGTGTGTGTGGTGTAAGCCTTTTACCTTTTGTGATTATTACTAGATGAGCATTCTAGTCATGGTATACCTGCTCACTAGAATGCTGAGTTTCACTGGATAAATTATACCTCGGTGGTAACATACAGTGAAAAACTTCAAGTAACAAAATAGCACTTATGTTTTTAAAAATAAGATAGAAAGATGAAAATATCAACATGTGTAAAATGTTGGCTAAAAGAATCAACCCTGTAGTCAGGTCAATCTCAGTCTTGCTAACTCCAGACTAAATCTATTTAAACACCTGAATTTAAATGACCCACTCTGAAGAGAACAGTTCCTATAGAAATGTTGGGGAATGTGCTCTTGGAAACCAGCTAAGGGGAACTGAGAGTGATGGGGCCACCACATAAGCAGAGCTGAGAGTAGAGATGAGTCTGCAGAACAGTTCTGAAATGCATAATGAAGCACACAGCCACACACCCAACAGTTATCTCAGTAGAAAACACAGGCTTCCACCCTTATATCCTTCATCACACAGATGTTGGACAGAGGCTGTTCCATGGGAAAAGCTATCCTGGGGTACAAAAAAGTTCCCAGTTAAAGCCTTGGAAAGACATTAACCATTAATGTTCCCCTGACAATCAGAATCTCCAGCATCCAGACTTTGGGCATTTCAACTCCTTAGATGGGATTCTGACTGAGATTTTCAGAATATGCATAGGTTTTTTTGAAATTTCTATTTTTAATTTCATTAAAATATTTGGCAAAATATTTAAATTTTTACCAAATAATTTTTTAAAAAATCACATAGACTTTTCGGAGAAAGTAATTCTAGTACCCACTGATCAAAAGGTAAACTACTAAACTAATTTAAGCCATCAAACTAATTCAAGCCATCACCAAGTATCAGGGAGATGCCTGTGACCTAAAGCTAAATATACTAAGATAACATTGTGTGAAGAAGTTAACATGGGGTCCAAATAATACAGCTTCCTGACTTCCCGATAACGAGGTGATAAAGCATTCCATTGTATTTACTATTTTTCAAAGAAACTCCCAAAACTTCTCCAACAGATATAAAGGATTGAATTGGGGTTTATGGCAGAGTAACATGAGTTTGTCTTGCTGAGGCTGAAAATAGGAAATGAGATATCACTCTGTTTCCTATTAAATCTATTTAATAATAGGAAAATACATCATTCTGAAAACATTAACATAAGCATTGGGCTAGAAATATCTTTTAAGCAAAGCAACTCCTACCACTGCCCCAAGCTGGTGAAGGGAGAAAAAAAGGTACACACTCAGAACCCTTGCATTTTTTTCTGTAAAACATGTGTACATATATTTCTATGCACAAACCCTTTAAGACTTTATATTACTTAAGTGAATATATCTTATTATAAATTTCAACCTTACATAAACTAAATCAAAGTTGATTCCCTCCATTTTGCTTCTTTTAAGTTAACTTTGATCAAGCACAAATAATAAAATATATCTTATCACACACATATAACATTTTAAAAAGCAAATTTTAAAACTATGTTCACATGAACTGCTTGATCATTTAATACTTTACAAGATGATTAACTTTCTAGACACGTTTATTTCACACTGTGTAGGTGCTTTCTCTTGCTTCCGGGGTTAATACTTTCAGAATAATAAAAGAAGCACAGATTGAGTTGAGGAAAAGGTGAAACAGTACTACAAATCTATTCCTAAGGAGACTCTGGACCTAATCCAGACAGAAAGAGTGTGAACTTTGTCTGTGCACACAGTGGGTGTGGAAGAGAGCAGAGATCAGAATCAGTCTGTGATCACACAAATGTAACATCCAAAAAATTTGCTAAAGTATTTGGGAGATGATTTTAGCGAACTATGATGTCATTGATACCACTGTGAGATTTGATAACATTCTGAAATGGTCTTCTTTTAAGCATACCAAAGCTATCTTCACTTAGGAGGTTCATATTTTCTCATTCATCAAAACCTATTTTCCAATTTTCATTGATCAAATCAATTGCAAATCTCTGATACCCATGCGATTCTTTAGTCCATTAAGCCTAACTGTATTCCATCAGCATCGTAGTCAGTATGTACTGCTTTCACTAACTGATTATTTATTATGTGCTGCATTTCAGAATGAATCATCACATAAAGTTGAAGCCAAGTGAGTTCTCCTTAACCAATTCATATCTAAGAAAGATTTATGTTAACAAAAGACAGACACAGTAGCAATAGTCAAAGCCAAGAATAAGGGACTTTCAGGAATCTATTTTATGCAAAATGGTATAACATCATTTTGACAAAAGTAGTAGAAGGCACTCTCATATTTAGGAGAAATAATTACCAGTTAGCCCTCTCTTGGGAAATGTTCCTGGTCTCATGGTCTCAAAAAAAAAAAAAAAAAAAAAAAAAAAAAAAAAAGACATAATAAGCTTAAGGTGGAGGCAACTTGCATAAGAATAAAATCATCTCACTGAGATAATGAGTGTAATAAGATGTAGACAAGATTTTTCTCTTTATAATAAAATGTAGACCTTGTTAATTTGTGGAAATATATAAATGTTGATCAAATTTCAGAAAATGCCATTCTCAACAAAATGAGAAGATTGACCAATTCCAAGAGCTGGCAATGTTTAGCAAGATTGCGTGGTAGCTTATAAAGCATGTGCCTTCATGATTGCACAGGGTCAGCACTCAGCTGTTGGTGCCCAACATTTTATTATGATTCTTACATCCTTCCCACCATACCTATAGCTTGGCAGGGTCCACAGAGATTTCTCAATTGCAATAGGGAGTTAGTCTTTTCCTAGAAGGCAACATGGAAGCAGACAAGAGCATCATACCAAAGGCAAGGAAGGCAATTAAGTAAAACTATGACCAGTAGCTTTTATTTTTAATCACAGAATATTTCTACTATCAGTTATATGACTCTTAACTTATGTAGCTTCTACATCTGTGGAGAGGCACAGCATTACTGTCTTCTGGTGTTTTATTTGTCTCACTTAAGGTGACACCTTCCACCTTTACCCACTTCACCTGCACTGCAAAGATTCCATTTGATTTATGACTGAGTAGTCTTGCATTGTAATAGATGCAAGACCTTCTCTTATTCATTGATTGATGGACACTTAAGTTGTTTCCAGTTTTTTGCTTTTGTGAATACTGCTACAATAAATGCAGAGATAGAGTTATCTCTTTGACATACTGATTCACTTCTCTATATATAAATGTTTAATAATGGAGAAGTTTTTTTTTATCAGCCAGCAGTTATATATTTTAGCTTTTGGGGGGTAACTGCCTTCCTTACAGCCTTCCTAATATACATTCCTGTCAGCAGTGTGAAGCAGTAGCCCATTCTTCAAGACCTCACGGTCATTATTGTTGTTGTTCTTTTTACTAACAGCCGTTTAGGTTATTAGGGTGAGATTGTATTTCATGGTATTTTTGATATTCATTCCTCTAAGCATTGTAATAAGCACTTGTAATATAACACTTGTCAGACATTTCTACATCTTTTTAAGACAAGTTGGCTAGGATATCTTGCCCATTTTCTTTGTGTGTGTGTGCGTGTGTGTGTGTGTGTGTGTGTGTGTGTGTGTGTGCTTGTACGTGTGTATATGTGTTTTGTTTTTGTTTGGTAATCACTTGTTTTTCCCTTCTAAAACTTGTTCAGATGTCTAGCTTATAAATATCTTTGTCATTTTACTTTTTAAAATTTTTATGGTTTTACTGAGAGTTTTTAATTTGATGAAATCCCGTTTGACTATTTCTGATTTGTTTCCTACATTTTCTTCATTTTATTACAAAACGATCTGTCCACATTAATGTGTAGAGTATTTTACTCTGCAAACATGGTTAATATTTACAATGATAAAAACTCAAACTATTAAAACAGCTAATTCTTTAGTGCACACATGTGTGCACACGTATTTGCTACACTTTTACTTTTCCAGTGTTTTCAGATATGTAGTTTAAATTTGGTACAATGATTTTAAAATATAGGAATTTATTAACATAATAAAATTAAGATTCCTAAACCTTTGCTGACTAAGAGCTCCTCTGTTTAGTCCATTGTTGAGTTAAATATCTCAGGACAAATATATCATGACTGAGAAAATGAATTGTTTACGTGTTAAGGATTTTGTCATTTTCACATTGAATTGTCTACAGAGGGCAGCAAAGAACTTCAGTTCAAAGACCAGAAGGTTGAGTTAGAGCTTCTTAACTGCTGCTTCTACAACACTTTAAACGCTGTGAGAAGTGTCAGTGTCAAGGTTCAGTTTGCTAACATGGCATGATCTTGTTTGCCACAGGAGGATCAGAGCAGGGGCCAGAATCAGCTGCTTGCCTCAGATCACTAAAGGTGAAATTCGTAAAGAATTCTTAAAGAATAGAATAGAAAAAAAAAGTATTTTTGTTTAGAATAGATTCTAACAAAAATATTTCAAATTTAATTATTTTCAAATTCTCACAAATATGGATGATGCTATATTATAAAATGTTTATGTGTTTTATAAATGTTTCACCTATAATGTTTTAAGGTAATCCATTTGGGTATTTCCCATTATTATAGCTGTACCTCTAATTCTACATGTTTTTATTCATTTCTTATAACATTAAAAAATTAAAAATCTAGCCAGGAGACCACTAGCTCACCTGTATCTAGATTACTGATTCATTGTTTTAAATTAGGCTTGTTCTTTGTGTTTACCTTGCTTGAGATTTACTTCCAGTGGGTCTCCAAGTTCAAGACCTGTAGAACAGAAGGTACAAGCCAATGTCACATCAGAAGGAAATCTCTAACTGCTGTACAGACCCAACTCCAAAGGGTGACCCTTCAGGGTGCTTCTAAATCAGCCTGCAAAGATAAGGACTTTATTTTTTCCATCTTGTGTAGAGAGCTGCTGTTTCAGTGGCTACACGTTTGCATTTCCAAGATTGGCCCTGGCCGCATGTTTCGCCAGATGTAAACATTTAGCTGCGCAGTTGCTAGGCAGATAGGCGTGCCTTAGCCACTGCCAATCCCGAGGCATATTGGGTGGTGAGCGAACAGCCAATCAAAAGTGAATACGTCACTCTAGACTGCACTTAAGCGGGGACCCCTTCCTCAGCTCAGTCCCACTGTCCCACTCTCTCTCTCTCTCTCTCTCTCTCTCTCTCTCTCTCTCTCTCTCTCTCTCTCCCTCTCCCTCTCCCTCCCCCCTCCCCCTCCCCCTCCCCCTCCCCCTCCCCTCCCCCCTCCCCCCTCCCCCTCCCCCCCCCCCCCCCCCCCTCCCTCCCTCTCTCTCTCTCTCTCTCTCTCTCTCTCTCTCCCTTCCGCGTCTCTCCACGTTTCTCCACGTGGGTGATAAAGATTAAAAGCCTCGTTTACAGTAACTACCTGTTCTCTGCGTCTCTTGATTTCTCCGCGGACGCAAAAGCACCGGGGGGCGCGTTAGAATCTTGAGTCTGCCACTTGGCATAGGCTGCTCCAAGATCAAGTGACCCTGGGCAAGTGTAGCAGTCTTTGCTAATACCCCCGTTCTTTTTTTTTTTTTTTTTTTTCTTCTTCTTCTTCTTATTTTGTTTATTTACATCTCAAATGTTATCCACCTTTCTGGTTTCCCTTCCAAAAACCCCCTATCTCACCCCTTACCCCTGCCTCCATGAGGGTCCTCCTCCACCCACCCACTCCCACTCCCGCCCCACCGCCCTAGCATACCCCTACACTGGAGCATCAAGTGTTCACAGAACCAAGGGCCTCTCCTCTCATTGATGCCCCACAAGGCCACCCATCCTTTGCTACTTATGCAGCTGGAGCCATGGGTCCCTCCCCTCCCCCCCCATGTGTATTCTTTGGTTGGTGGTTTAGTCCCTGGGAGCTCTGGGGAGGGGGGCGTGTTTCTGGTTTGTTGATAAAGTTCTTCCTATGGGGTTGCAAATCCTTCAGCTCCTTCAGTCCTTCCCCTAACTTCTCCTTTGTGGTCCCTCTGCTCAGTCCAATGGTTGGCTGCAAGCATCCCCATCTATATTTGTCAGGCTCTGGCAGAGTCTCTCAGGAGACATTTCTGTCGGCTCCTGTCAGCAAGTACTTCTTGGCATCAGCAATAGTGTCTGGGATCTTTAGAGGGATGTTTGATTGCAACTCTTTGTGTCCATTACATTCATTTGTGACAGAAAGTGGTCAACACACCGTATGCTAAAGCTGAAGGGATGATAACATTTGCATTTATGTCGCAAGCTTTGTTATCTCACACGGTATTAACTTATAATTCGTGTTTAATGGGAAGCTATTATCTTAGCAAATTTGTTAGCTCCTGCAAATTCTGATTCTCAACAGGTGAGGCAAGAGATGAATGAAAACACTAGAAGTGAATTCTACCTACTAGGTTTACATAAAGAAAAAACACTCAAGCACAAAAGAGAATGTGACTGAGGGATTTCTAAATTGTACTTAAATGAGCAGTTTACAACACCTCCAGGCTTTCATTTTTCAAAGAACCAATTTAGATAAGGAAAACAAACGAATGTGTTAATTTGAAGCCATTCTAATCTCCTCATTTAGGGGCCTCCTTAGAGAACCACAATGTGGCTGGATCACAAGGGCAGCAGGGGGTTTGGATGGTTTCAAAGAAAATGGAACTGTTGTGTTAGAGAAGGATTACTCACTTATTTAAAAGATGTGGACAAATGGTGAAATAAATAGAAAGAAGAAAATTTAAATTAACCACACTCTTCTGTCATGTCTCAACTCTAAGAAAAAAAAAAATCACTGTTTTCTGACTTTCTTCCAATCATCTTTCCCTACTTAAAAGTAGAAAGTCTTGATTCAGCTTATTTTGGTTATAGACTGGGTTTTTTTTCCTATTCCATTAAAATGTATTCAAATGACAACATGCATTTACTGCAGGTCGCTCTCCTTAAGAGCGTGCAGAGCATATAATTAGCATCATTATAAGAAATAATAAGAATAGCTGAACTAGGGTGCATATTTCAAACTATTCCTTTTTGGAGAAATTGTATAAAATTGAATTACTGGATTAAAAAAACAACATTTTAGGTCCTGGATATATTGCTGAACAGGAGAATTAAACAGGATGTATCAATTTACATCACCTTCAATAACATTTCTTTTTTTCAACATTTCTTACAAAATTTGGTAAGAGGATGATTTCACTGCTATTTTTTAAATTTTTATATGTTTAATGAATGTAAGCATTTCAATCCAATTCGAAGCCTCTGCTCTGCAATGATCTATAGCTTTAGAGTCAGTCAGTAAATTTAACATTGATTTATAAGTCCTGTCTATATATGAAGACTCTTTGTCTCTTGGTTGAGAATATAGTGTTGCACCAGCATGTCCCTGTCTGCCATGTTCCTTCATCCTTGGCCACTTTCTAAGTGGAAAGAAATCAAGTAAGCAATATTTATTCTTTGTGATTAACCTTTTAAAATGTCAACTATATTTTCAAAGCTGGCATGTACATGCAAGTTTGCTACAGTGGTTTTGTTTAAATTTTTGATACACGTTTATTGTTGTCATCTTACTCACCAGAAAGGTAGAATACAGTTAACTCATTACCTTAACCACACATAATTCACTGAAATTCGATGTTTTATTATAACTTGTAGTAAAGAAGCATATCTAAAGTATAATCTAGAATACATATACATACATAGACATATGTAGCTTTAGTTGATATAAAATAATATAGACTATTGTCATGGTTCTTGGATCCCCCATAACTAAATGATAAGACTGTATTGCAAAAGATCACCACATACTTTGGCTAAAAGACAAAAAGAAACCATTCTTGTATTTATGAGGAAGTAAGAGATCTATGCTGACCAGGTTTTATTGTTCAAAAGACTGATACCACTCAGGCTGCTAGAGAAGAAAAGACATGAATGGTCTTATCCAACACTGTACCCTATCTGCTACAAAACTGATCTGACATTCAGTGTGTGCACATTGGTGCAGTGTTGGCAAGAATGTTTATGGAAGTAACCATAACCTTTGATTAGATTTGAGGTCTGTTCAATAGAGCAGAATTCATACCAGTTACAGTAAAAAGAGTTAAAACTCATTGTTTTAAGTCCTGTGCCTGAGAAGAAAACCTACTGATATTGTTGATAAAGTTCATATTGTTAAGCAGCCTTCTACATATTTATACTTACATCCATGGATTTATGCTACAAGCAACATTGGTCAAAGATACTTCTTGTGAGGGACAGTGGGTAATGCAGAGATGTATTGTTTTTCAGTATGTTGAAAATAATGGATTCTGAGTGCTCAGTCATGGATGGGACATCTTACAACAGCTTCCCCAACCACATCAGAGAAAAGGGAGGAGATGGAAAGAATGTAATGGCAAATGCTATGAAATGATGTCCTCTGTATGTAATACACACGAACAATAGCTGTGGTGCCTACGAATGATCGATGTAAGGTGAAATAAGTTTAAAACTTCAGCATGGAGGAGTGTTCCTCTCTCTCCACATCCTCCCTAACATCTACTATCACCTGAGTTTTTGATCTTAGCCATTCTGACTAGTGTGAGATGGATTCTCAGGGTTGTATTGATTTCTGTTTCCCTGATAACTAAGGATATTGAACATTTCTTTAGGTGCTTCTCAGCCATTCGAGTTTCCTCTGTTGAGAATGTTTTGGTTAGCTCTGTACTTCATTTTTAACAGGGTTATTTGGTTGTCTAGAGTCTAATTTCTTGAGTTCTTTGTATAATTTGGATATTAGCCCTCTATCAGATGTAGGATTAGTAAATATCTTTTCCCAATCTTTTGGTTACTGTTTTGTCCTATTGACAGTGTCCTTTGCCTTACAGAAACTTTGCAATTTGATGAGGTCCCATTTGTCAACTCTTGATCGTAGAGCATAAGCCATTGGTGTTCTGTTCAGTAACTTTTCCCCTGTGCCCAAGTATTCAAGGTTTTCCCCCACCTTCTCTTCTATTAGTTTCAGTGTATCTGGTTTTATGTGAAGGTCCTTTATCCACTTGGACTTGAGCTTTGTACAAGGAGATAAGAATTGATCCATTTGCATTCTTCTACATGTTGTCCTCCAGTTGAACAAGCACCATTTGTTGAAAATGCTGTCCTTTTTCCACTGGACGGTTTTAGCTCCTTTGTCAAAGATCAAGTGACCATAGGTGTGTGGGTTCATTTCTGGGTCTTCAATTCTATTCCATTGATCTTCCTGCCTGTCTCTGTACCAATACCATGCAGTTTATGGTCACTATTGGTCTGTAGTACAGCTTGAGGTCAGAGATGGTGATTCCTCCAGAAGTTCTTTTATTGTTGAGAATAGATTTTGCTATCCTGAGTTTTTTGTTATTCCAAATGAATTTGAGAATTTCTCTTTCTAACTCTGTGAAGAATTGATTTGGAATTTTTATGGAATTGCATTGAATCTGTACATTGCTTTTGGCAAGATGGCCATTTTTACTAAATCCCTGCCAATCCAGGAGCATGGGAGATCTTTCCATTATCTGAGATCTTCTTCAATTTCTTTCTTCAGAGACTTGAAGGTCTTGTCATACACTTGCTTGGTTAGATTTACTCCAATGTATTTTATATTATTTGTGACTGTTATGAAGGGTGTCATTTCCCTAAATTTTTTCTCAGCCTATTTATCTTTTGAGTAGAGGAAGGCTACTGATTTGTTTGAGTTAATTTTATAACCAGCCACTTTGCTGAAGTTGTTTATCAGGCTTAGGAGTTCTCTGGTTGAAGTTTTGGGGTCACTTAAGTATACTATCATATCATCTGCAAATAGTGATATTTTGACTCCTTCCTGTCCTACTTGTATGCCCTTGACTTCTTTTTTGTTTTCTAATTTCTCCAGCTAGGACTTCCAGTACTATATTGAATAGATAGGCTGAGAGTGGGCAGCCTTGTCTAGTCCCTGATCTTAGTGGGATTGCCTCAATTACTCTCCATTGTTGGTGGGATTGCAAGATGGCACAACTACTCTGGAAATCAGTTTGGCAGTTTGGCAGAAAATCGGACATAGCATTACCTGAGGATCCATCTATACCACTCCTGGGCATCTACCCAAAAGATACTCCAACATATAACAAGGACATATGCTCCACTATGTTCATAGCAGCCTTATTTATAATAGCCAGAAGCTAGAAGGAACCCAGATGTCCTCCAACAGAGGAATGGATACAGAAAATATGGTACATTTACACAATGGAGTATTACTCAGCTATTAAAAACAATAAATTCTTGAAATTCTTAGGCAAATGGATGGAACTAGAAAATATCATCCTGAGTGAGATAATTCAATCATAAAAAACACATATCGTATTCACTCACTGATAATTGTATATAAGCCCAGAAGCTTGAAATACCCATGATTCAACTCACAGACCACATGAAACTTATGAAGAAGGAAGACCAAGTGTGGGTGCTTTGGTCCTACTTAGAAGGAATAACAAAATACTCGAGGAAACAAATATGGAGACAAAGTTTGGGACAGAAAGTGAAGGAGGGGCTGTCTGAAGACCATTCCACCTAGGTTTCCATCCCATGTGCTGTCATCAAAGGTAGATGCTGATGTGGATACCAGGAAGTACATGCTGACAGGAGCCTAATATAGCTGTCTTCTTAGAGGTCTGCCAGAGTCTGACACATTGGAGGCTGATGCTCACAGCTAACCATTGAACTGATCAAGGGGTTCCCAATGAAGGAGTTAGAGAGAAGGAGCTGAAGGAGCTGAAAGGGTTTGTGGCCCCATGAGGAGAGCAACAATACCAACTAACTAGATCTCTCAGGGTCTAAACCATCAGCCTGGGAGCACATAGGGAGGGACCCATGGCTCCAGCTGTATATGTATGGGAGGATGGCCTTGTTGGGCTGAATGCCAAGTGTTGGAGAATTCGAGGATGTGGAGGTGGGAGTGGGGATGGTTGGGTGGAGGCTCATCCTCATAGAAGCAGGAGGATGGGGGATGGTATAGGGGGTTCCTGGGCCAGGGGGCAATGGGTTAAGGGGATAACATCTGAAATGTAAATAAAATATCCAGTAAAAAATCTGAAAAAAAAAAAGAGAAAAACAAAACAAAAATCTTTAGCATGGACCATAAAGGAAATCCAGAGGGTCCAAGCCAACTGAGAAGGTTCTTCATTGTTGATTTCTATTATGGTGAGAGTCATTTTGTTGTAGATGGGGTTTACTTTTGGGTTGCCTAATGAGGGTGGATAGCCCTCGGCCCATGAATATATGGGCAACACTAACTGGACTCAGTAAGGAGAACATGAATTTGGGAAGGAGCTATGGTAGGAAGTCCTAGTGAAATCGCATTTGGGGTGTTGATGGATGAACATAATCCAGTACCACTGCATAGACTGTACATCTACATCTTAAGATTTTACATGACAAGTTCATTGTACATTATTGTAAATGCTCACATTCAAGGGTGTTATTCAATTTTCCAGTACTGTAACAAATGCCTAACACACAATTTAAGAAGTAGGAGGTTGACTTTTCTTCTCAGTTTTCAAGGTTGCTGTGTGTGACATGTTGACAGTTGCACAGGTCTGTAGCAGTACACTATCATGGTGAACATGTATGGCAATTGTGTGTGACATGTTGACAGTTACACAGGTCTGTAGCAGCACACTCTATCATGGTGAACATGTATGGCAATTGTGTGTGACATGTTGACAGTTGCACAGGTCTGTAGCAGCACACTCTATCATGGTGAACATGTATGGCAAAGGAGAATGAGTCACTTGGTGGCCAGTAGTCAAAAGACTGGCTATTGTCCCGTCAAGGGGAGTCCCCCAGCAGTGTGCAAGCTTCCACTGGCTTACATCTTAAGTGGCCCTCCACATCCCAACAATGTCAAGTTGGCAAATGAGCTTTAAACACATGAAGCTTTGGAGGTCACACAAGATCCAAGGATAGACTCAGAATTGGTCCTGCACATTTATCTTTATAGACTAATTTAACCACTCTATTTCATATCAGTTAGCTTAAGAAATGCACACTAACAGGAAACCCTAAGAGTCCTCTCCCCTTTGTTGTAGGAGGGACACACTGTATTCTTCCAGCTCCTTGAATGTTTGATACATTTAAGAGTCAACCTCTGTACATATTAGGAAGGTTGTTTATTATGTTGCACATTTTCTGTGAATTATATTTTTAAAATATTCTTTCTGATATTTTCTAAAATGTGCATTTGTGTAAGAAAATTAAGTATTAAAGTTTGTTGTTTGATTTCTGTTTTTATTACTTATGTTTTTTACACTCTAGTCATTAAACCCCTCTGGTCCTCCCTCCCACAGTTCCTCATCCCATTCCTCCTTTCCCTTGTCTCCAAGAGGATGTCTACAACTCCTCAACTCCACCCCCCCTGCCAGGCTTCCCCTCTCCCTGAGGCCTCAAATCACCATAGGGTTAGGCACACTATCTCCCACTAAGGCCAGACAACGAAGTCCTCTGCTGTCTATGTGTCAGGTGCCTTGAACCAACTCATGTATGCTGCCTGGATTGTGGCTCAGTAACAGATCTCAGGGGTCCAGGTTAGTTGAGACTGCTGCACTTCCTATGGGGTTGCCCTCCTCAGCTTCTTTCATCCTTTCCCTAATTCAATCACAGTGGCCCGGACTTCAATTCATTGGTGGGTATAAAGTGTCTGCATCAGTCTCAGTCAGCTGCTTGTTGGGCCTCGGAGGACAGTCATGCTAGGCTCTTGTCTGTAAGCACACCACAGCAGCAGTAATAGTGTCAGGTCTTGGAGCCTTTCTTTGAGATGGATCCCAGGTTGGGCTGGTCACTGGACCTTCTTCTCCTCAGTTTCTTCTCCATTTTTGTCCCTGTACTTCTTTTAAATGGGAACAATTCTAGGTCAGAGTTTTTGATTGTGGGATGGCAACCCATCCCTCCACTTGATGATGCAGTCTTTCTACTGGAGGTGGGCTCTACAAGTTCCCTCTCCCCACTGCTGGGCATTTCATCTAAGATCCCTCCCTTTCAGTCCTGAGAGTCTCTCACCTCCCAGGTCTCTGGTACTTTCTAGAGGGTTCTGTCCCTACCTCCCACCGCAGGAGGTCACACATTTCCATTTATTCTGCTAGCCCTCAGGGCTTCTCTCCTGTCTTCCCCCCACCTGATCATGGCCCCCATTTCCCTCCTCCTCTCCTTTCCCATGCAGATCCCTCCTTCCCTCTATCTCCATGATTATTTTCTTCTCCTTCCCAAGTGGGATTGAAGCATCCTCACTTGAACACTTTGGCTCACTTAGTTGTGTGAATTGTATTCAGGGTATTCTGTACATTTTATGGCTAATATACACTTATTAGTAAGAATATACCATACATGTCCTTTCGTGTCTGCAAAAGGACCCAGTAATTATAGTCCAGTCTTTACCCCGCTCCTGGTCTGCCCTTCCCCAGTTCTTCATCTCATTTCTCCTCCCCTCTGTCTCCAAAAGAATGTACCTACCCCACTCCCATCCTCTCACACAGAATGATACTTTCTAGATCCATCCATTTGCCCCCACAACTAATGATGTCTTCTTTATTAATAGCTGAATAGTATTCCATTGTGTAAATGAACCACATTTTCTGTATCCTTCCATTGTGGGACAGCTTGTTGTTTTTAGCTTCTGGCTATTACAGATAAAGTTGCTATGAACATGTCTTATGGTGGAGAATTTTTGGGGTATTTAAACAACAGTGGTATAGCTGGGTCTTCAGGTAGACCTATTTCCAATTTTCTGAAGATCCTCAATATTGATTTCCAGAGTCATTGGACCAGTTTGCAGTCCTACCAGAAATGGAGAAGTGCTCCTCTTTCTCTAAATCCTTACCAACATGTGCTGTCACCTGAGATTTTGATCTTAGCCATTCTGATTGGTGTAAAGTAGAATCTTAAGGTCATTTTAATTTGCATTTCCCTGGTCACTAAGGACTCTGAATGTTTAAGTGCTTCTCAGCCATTCGAGATTTCTAGGTTGTGAATTCTCTGTTTAATTCTGTACCTCATTTTAAAAATTGGATCGTTTGAGTTTTTTGGAAGTTAGCTTCTTGAGTTCTTTATATATTTTGAACATCAGCCTTCTAGCAGATGTGGGGTTAGTGATTTTTTCCCCAATCTGTAGCTTTCCGATTTGCCCAATTGATTAAGTCCTTTGCCTTACAGAAGCTGTTCACTTTCCTGAGGTCCCATTCATTCAGTTCTTGAGCTTAGAGCCTGAGCCATTGAAGTAGTTTAGAAAATTTCCCCCCACCCCCTTGCCTATGACTAATAGGCTCTTTCCCACTTTCTCTTCTATTAGATTTAGTGTATCTGGTTTTATGTTGATCACCTGGACTTGAGCTTTGTGCAAGGAGAAAAGTATGGATTATTTTCATTTTTCTACATACAGACTGCCAGTTAGACCAGCAGCATTTATTGAAGAGGCTTTCTTTTTTCTATTGTGTATTTTTGGCTTCTTTGTCAAAGATCAAGTGTCCAAAACTGTGTTGTTTAATTTCTGGGTTTTCAATTCTATTCCATTGATAAACCTGACTGCCTTTGCAACAATAACATGCAGTTTTTAATCACTATTGCTCTGTAGTAAAGCTTGAGGTCAGGGATAATGACTGCCCCAGAAGTTCTTTTATTATTATGTATTGTTTTTGCTATGCTGGATTTTTTTTTCCATTTGAAATTGAGATTTGCTCTTTCTATTTCTGTGAAGAATTGAGCTGGAATTTTGATGGGGATTGCATTGAATCTGTAGATTTCTTGGTAGGATGGCCATTTTTACTATGTTAATCCTGCTAATCCATGAGCATGGGAGATCTTTCCATATTCTGAGATCTTCTTTGATTTCTTTCTTGAGAGACTTGAAGTTCTTGTCATGTAGATCTTTCACTTGTTTGGTTAGAGTTACCCCAAGATATTTTATATTATTTGTGATTATTGTGAAGGGTGTTGTGCCTTATTTTTTTTCTCAGCTCGTTTATCATTTATATAATGAAAGGCTACTAATTTGTTTGGGTTGATTTTATGTCCAACCACTTTGCTGAAGTTGTTTATCAGATGTAGATGTTCTCTGGTAGAATTTTTAGGGTTGCTTATGGACACTATCATACCATGTTCAAATAGTGATACCTTGACTTCTTCTTTGCCAATTTATATTCCCTTGATCTCCTTTTGTTTTCTTATTGCTCTAGCTAGAACTTTGAGTACTGTGTTGAATAGATACATAGAAAGTGAGCATCCTTGTCTTGTCTCTGATTTTAGTAGGATTGCTTCAAGTATCTCTCCATTTAATTTGATATTGGCTGTTGGTTTGCTGCATATTGCTTTTATTATGTTTAGTTGTAGGCTTTGAATTCCTGATCTCTCCATTACTTTTAACATGAAGGGGTATTATATTTTGTCAAACAATTTTTCAACATCTAATGAGATGATCATGATACGTTTTTCTTTGAGTTTGTTTATATAGTGGATTGCATTAATGGATTTTTGCATATTGATTTCTTTTAAGATAAAAATTACATCAAAAATAAATGATAATTATATTATCTAATACTGTAAACCTATGTGCTATTCATTTTGAGTGTTACCTTCTTTGAATCAACTCTAAAAGACACATAGAAATATGTATTTTTTTCATTAAGTCAACAGAACTTTAATTCCTCCTTTGACTGTTTATCTGTATAATAAGTTGCTGTCATGTTTCTTGCCTTTTGGCATATGCTGGTGTTTTTAAGAGTACCAAGCTACTAAAGATGATAGATAGCACCCTATTTTTATTTCTTACCATTAATTTGAGTGTCTTCTATGCCAAACTGAAAGAACTAGTTTTATGTAATTTAACAATTTGTATTATTCCTCTCTCTGGCTTATTACTCTCTATAATTCACTTTCTATAATTCACCCTTATCTTTTTAATTGTATAATTCTGGTTAAAAGGTTTTTTTTCCTACTTCCATCTGCTCCTTTTGCAGATATGACAGAGTAAATCAATTGGCCTTAAATATGTATCAAAATTTTGGTGCTTGGATACAGCTGGGTGGTTTGGAAGTGGAGTAATACTTTGTTGTAAATGGCTGGGGAATATATGCCAGAACAAGCTCTGAACTACTGTGTTGTATTTTATTTAATTTTTAGACAGCATCTCATTTAGAACAACCTGACCTTGAACTTACTACATAGCTAAGAGGGAGCAATAATATGAATGTGTCCTGCCTCCACCTACTTCTCAAGTGCAGCTATGATAGACATTTGTCACTGGACCCAGTTCTTATGGTGCATAATAGACAATGACTCTTACAACTGAACTGCATCTTAACTCCCCTGATCCCTAATGTCCAGAGGTCATTGCTGGGATGTAATTACATATCTGGAACAGGCCAATATTTCCCTTAAAAGGCATGTGTCAAAATCCAGAAATAGGTGTGGCCAGATGGCAGTTTGGAATATCATTAAAAGCAAAAAATGATGTACAAGCCTGGTTTGATTTTAAGTAATGGTGGTAAATAATTAAGGTGAATTTTTTTATAGTTACAATTAGTATTTACTTAATGAAAACATCACAAAATAATGAAACTGTAGAGTGTGTGATGTGTGTGTGTGTGTCTGTGTGTGTGTGTGTGTGTGTGTGTGTGTGTGTGTGTGTTAGATGGGTATATTCCATTAACTTGGCAGCTTTCACTAATTTAATTTGTTATTAGAAAAAAAATAAACACATTTTTATTTTGAGGTGAACCGAGGCCTGCCTAAGTTCATACGTTGATGTTCTAGCTCTTTGCACTTTAAAATATAAGTCTTAGAAATGAAGTCATTGTAGATGTAATTACTTAACATAATAAGACCCCTAATTCACTATAACTGATATTTTCCAAAAAGTTAAGATTTGAACAGTGTCTGGAGCCTTCCTGAACTTCTCCTGAGTCATGGAACTCTCCAGTGAAGAGATCTAACTTCTAGAACCATGAGAAAATGAATTTGTTTTTCCCGGCTACACTGTTTATGGTGTTTTGGCATCTCAGAAAGCTAATGCATCTGGCAACTGTAACCCATAAATTGACAGATTTTATTCTTGAAAAACAAGCATAAAACTTAAGATGGTTTATGATGTATATTGGGAACATGCACTCTGGAAATGAATTGTAGATGATTGTTCTGTAATCGCAAGATGTAAATGTCAGGCTACAAAGAACGCTGTCTAATGAATGACTTCCCCTGATTATTTTCATTTTAAGTAATATTCATTTTCTTTCATGGAGTTTTACTTTAATTAAGGATCAAATTGTTCAGAATGTTCCCTCCAAATCCCTTATCCTAGCTGATAGGCTGATGAATCTCAATATTCTAAGTGGCATAATTTAAAAAATCTCAATGGTATATTTTACAATCATGATTATTCTTCTTAGACAAGGGTTATTGAATTAAGTGAGCTATGCAGCAGATAGCTTTATTTGTATGCACTTATAACATTGCCCATTAAATCACCTTTTATCTGCAAGTTCAAGAGACAGCATACTGTAGATACCAAACATTTTGTATAATGTTAAAACATGAAAATACATTTTACTGTAAGATCTATAAATATATTTAACTATTTGACTTTATAATATATACTGAGAACTAATTGAATCTTCAAGTTACTTTTTGAAAACTAAAAATTAATTTTAGTGTTGATGGTCAGATGGCCCACCAGTGAAGAGCACTCAGGGATTTTACAGCTATAGGTCTCTAGTAGTGTGGCTGAGGTTGGGTATGTGATTTAGTCCTTTAAAACTCAATTATAATCCCAGTAAACTGTTGTATGAGTTTTTTGTGAACTGTACATTCATTTTTTGAGAAAAACGCAACAGAAAAATACAAAACAATACAAAACTCTTGCAAAGGACCTGGGTTCAGTTCTCAACCCCCACAGAATGGCCCATAAACACATGTAATTCCACTTTCAAGGGTTCTTATGTCATCTTCTGGCCTTCATGAGAACCTCTGTGCACCCAAAGCACTAATACACAAAAATTAAAAATAAATAAATCTTCAAAATATAATTTTAGTAATGAATAATTATTTACTGCTTAAACTCTAGTCATCTAACTTTTTATATAAAGTATAACTAGAGGAAATCAATTTTTGAATAAATACACATTGCAGTGGCTGTGTATAACTTGTAGAAAACTGGAGACTTTTATGAATATTTACTGAGTGGTTTCTGGACAGTGAATGTGTGAATATGAATATTCACATAACAGGGCCAACAAGATGTCCCCCATAAGCAAGCATGCTACAAATCAAGCCTGATGGCCTGAAATCCTGAAACCCATACTTGAAACAAAGAATTTGCTTCTGTAAGTTATCTCATGACCTCCACACCTGCATCATGGCACACACATGCTTTCTCAAGCACAAAATATTCACACACTCACACACACACACACACACACACACACACAAAGAGGGGGGTAATAGTCACCCTTCCTGAAAGAATTTTATTGGATTTTATAGCTATAGATTTCTATTAGTGTGGCTGAGGTTGGGTATTTGATTTAGTCTTTAAAAACTCAATTATAATCCCAGTAAATTGTTGTAAGAGGTTTTTTTTGTGAACTATACATTCATTTTTTGAGAAAAAAAATGCAATAGGAAAATACAAAACATTTTTCTGACAGGTACTTCCATGAGAAAGAGGTCATGTGCTAGAACACCATCTTGTCTTCATTGGGTTCTAATGAACTGGCTGTGAACAGGTCAGGACCTGGCCACTGTCTGTGAGGTGGTAGACAATCCCTTCTGTCTTTAATATAGAATAATCACCAAATGAAGCTTGAAAACTCTTCATACTAATAAAAGCAATCCTTAAACTCTATATGGTTGAACATTTTTTAAAATATAGTATTACAAAGTTTCAACCTTAATGGTTGGTAATTTTTGGAAACAATTTTTTTCAAGTCCCAAATTACAATTTAAAGAAGAACAGTAAGAGTCTTTTTGCTCTCTAATCCCTTTGATTAAAATGCACATCCCATTTCCCTGTTTCATGACTTTAATGAGCAGCAATCAGAGTCACCCACAAGTGGTCCAGCTCACCAGGAGCTCCACGGAATGGCAGCATCCAAAGGAGATCCAAAGCAAAGCCAATTCCAAAGGGACTAGATTACAAAGGAAAAACAGAACAAACATGGAGACAGAGCTTGTGTAATTTAGATGATGTCAAGGTTAAAAAGCTTCTCAAGAAGAAAGAGGGGCTCACTCTGTACTCCCACAGAATACTGATTAGGAAAAAGGTCCCAAGAGATGCTATGACTGTCAGCTGGAATCCATACAACCTGAAGTATCATCACCTCCAATAACTGCTTGCTGATTACTAAGGGGAAATAGTAAGTTGTCTGTTTATCACAAGGCCATCTGACTTAGGAAACCCCTGCTTGTATAGAATGTGGATCAATCACTGCCACTAAACATGAAATTGTCCAAAACATTTAAGTTGGTTGGTTTTTTGGTTTGGGGGTTGTTTTGCTTTGTTTTGGTATGCAACATTTGACATTACAGTGAAACAAGTATGATAAATCTACAACACAGGTCATTCCAAAGACAACTGACCAATATTCAACATGCCAATGTGGTCGTGGAAAAGGGCAGGGGGTGGTTCAAGGTGAGGTTTGCAGGAGTGTGGTGAAACATGGTATAGCATCTGAAAACAGGTTCATGCTATAATACAAAGAGCTAGAAGACATTTGAGGGATAATCTATATTACTATGTATTGTGTGGTGTAACATATTAACAAATTATTGTCAAATTTCTTAGTTGCTACAGGGTACTCAGAGTTACAGGAAATTTTGCCTTTTGTTTTAAAAAGAAAATGCAAGCTGAATATTCAACAGTGTCTATATAACAGGATAGTCACTGCCAACATGCACAATTATTAAGTAAACACCCCTCACACACACACATGCACAATCAAAACTATGTGAAGAAGAGTTATAGAGCTGACCTGGTGACATAAATGTAGTCCTTGCAACCATACACATTTCTCTGAGTTTTAAAATGTTCCTTTTTAGAAGACAATCTGTGCTGGGATAGAGAATGACGATGTCTCTGAGACACTCATGAGATAGATATTATCAGACTGGGGCAAAAGGCACCTTCTATCCTCTTGTTGAGAGACTGCTTGACCATTTTATACTGTCTTAAAAATGAAACCAGGCAGAAGGAAAATAAAATAGTAAGAAGTAATATACATACACAACTCTTGGAAGAAGTTAAGAAGCTGAAGAGGAAGGAGACCCTATAGGAAGAACAGCAGTCTCAAATAACCTAGTCCCCTGAGATCTCTCAGACACTGAGCCACCAGCCAGGAAGTATATACCAGCTGACATCAGGCCCCCGACTCATATACAGCAGAGGACTGCCTGGTCTGGACTCAGTGAGAGAAGATGCACCTAACCCTAGAGAGACTTGAGGCCCTAAAGAGTGGTGGGGAGCAGGTGGGGGTGGGGACATCCGTTTGGATATGGGGTGGGGGTGTATGGGATGAGGAACAGTCAGAGGATGGGCCAAGAGGGGTGTAAAAACTGGACTGTAAAAAAAGATTAAATAATAAAAATTAAAATATTCCTTCCTTTTGTGGACCAAATGAGTCAAGCTCATTTGTTGTTTTCTCCTAATGATGGTAGATTGCTACATGTGTACCTGCCAGGTCTGCCTTGTCTTTCCTAAAGGTTTCCTTCAAATTTTTATACTACTGAGGGTTAGTTATGTTCCTACTTGTGGGAAAGGGTTTCATTAATTTTGTTCTGATGTCACCTGTAATTGTTACAAGTTGACCACTATATGAACAATGTAATCTAATATTCTCTAAATTTTCAAACGGAAGTTTAGTAATTTTAATGGAAATCCAACATTGTTTAAAGGTTGTCAGCAGAAAACAATGGCAAATTTTAGTTGAGCACATAACTATACAATCTTGGAATCAGTAGTATTGATGGCTATGCACATGCGTGCACACACACACATGCCTGTTTCTATAACAACTTTCTCAATTCTAGTGCATAAAATTACCATAAATTATATAATTTTATTTTAATAAAAGGTTAATATCAAAAAAAGATGAAAAAATACATTAAAATACATTTAAAAAGTAAAGAAAATCTATTTGAAGTGTGTGTGTCTGTGTCTGTGTGTCTGTGTGATTATGTGTATGTGTGTGTTTATATGGGTTTGTGTGTGTATGTATGTATGCATGTATGTGTATGTTTGTGTGTGTATGTAATTTCCTTTATCTTATTCCCATTTTAAGAGTGAAGATATGACTTTTGGTCCTGATAAGGAAGTAACTAGAACAAGGAGAATGGAAAGCCTATAGGGCCCTGGGACAGGGACTTTGAAATTGTTTTGAGCATGAGTAAGAACCAAACAAAACAGATTTAAAAATGAATCTCTAACTCAAGCTGCAAAAAAACCCTTAGTATGCTTCTTCCTAAGATCCTCTAAATAAGTTGCAGAGTTCACATTTTTTCTAGATGTAACCTAGACTGTAAACCTAGATTCTTCAAAATCTACATCCATAGGTACAGTAGGTATTATTAGAAAGGAAGAGAAAGGCGTACAGTCCCTGGATGTGTGAAATGGAGCAAGCCAGAGAATCAGCTCTAAAGCTGGTCAAGTGCAGGCCCTGCACTGGAGCTATTAATTTATTGATATTGGAAGAAGGAGTCATAGACTGAATGAGTTTCTAGCCTCACAAGCTCTTGGCTGTACTGGCACCAGATTTTGAGACTAAGATTTCCAATTTTTTTTTGTCTTCACCAATGTGAAATTTTTATTAGCCTCTTTTGTAGGACTTAACAGAATATTTTTACCCAGTCTTTATTACAGTTATGGAAAAAAAAAATCATCTGGCTAGTTTCTTAGAGAAAAACATAAACCTAATCATTTGAACTGAACTATCAATCACACGTTCATTTGCTGTGGTCCTATACCCTATCTTGGTTGTCTAGATTTTTAATAGGTACATTGAAGTATTTTAGATATCATAACATAGTGAATGTATTTAATAATCAACAAATTATCACAAACAGAAAAAATACCAAACCAAACAACACAAATTCAGTATCTCCTGAGTTCTACTATCAGGAATCTGGACAACTGTTTACTGAATTCTTCTGAGGTCTCATTGCGCTGAGATAAATGTAGTTTCTGGGGTTTTCATCAGCTTCTCTGAGGCTTTGAGATCTTCTTCTAGTGTCACCAATTACAGACAGTTCCATTCCTTGTGTTCTAGTCTGCAATTCCTGTGCTCTTTCCTTTTTAAAAATTGTAATTGTTTTGTGTGTGTGTGTGCGCGCGCGCTTGCACGTGTGTGAGTGTGTGTGTGTGCATGCACTTGCACACTTACGTGCACACCTGCACTTGTGCCATATGTACAGGTACCTGTGCATGTGCTTTCAGTGTGCGCTATCTTCCATCAGTAGTTAAACTTTATTATTTATGAGGCAGGTTTCCCAATGCAGTTGAAACTCACAGTTTCATGTAGACAAGTTGTCCGTGAAGCCTCTGAGATCTGCCCCTACGCTTGGGATTCAAGGTGGTTGCCACCATACACAGCTTTTTCATGGGCTCTACAGGTCTGAACTTAGGTCTTTGTTCTTGCATAGCAAGCAGTGCACTCAGTAACTCATCACCCTACTCCAGTTTCTGTTTTCTTGCTGATTGTCAGTAAAAGGTCATGGTTATTTCTAGTGACTTTATTTGTTCTCTACAGACACCTGTCACTACAGCATGGCAGTTTTCTTCTTCACAGCTACGTGAGACTTTCTTTATCAAGCTCAATCCATCATGCACAGTCAGACATCATTATGGAGTGCCTTCACCATTCTGAGTAGAACAATACCTAATGTGGGTTTAACTGCATCATAATCATAGTCCTACCCACATCCCCAGGGCAGGTATTATATGGGTATGGCATGGCACCTGGAAACATTATATATAGAGTTACTTTTGGACATTTTACAATGGAGAATATCTAAACATTTTCTCATAATTCCTTTACAAAAAGAGAAAGAAAGAAAGAAAGAAAGAAAGAAAGAAAGAAAGAAAGAAAGAAAGAAAGGGAGGGAGGGAGGGAGGGAGGGAGGGAGGGAGGGAGGGAGGGAGAGAGAGAGAGAGAGAGAGAGAGAGAGAGAGAGAGAGAGAGAGAGAGAAAGAAAGAAAGAAAGAAATTGATCTTCAAATGATCAACAGTTTCCCCCAGATGTTTATTTTCAGTCTGTTCTAACAATCAAGAAACACACCGGACAGGCACTCCATTATTCTTGAAACAGTTAGTTTGTTACTTCTCTTTGATCTGACTGTAATTGCCTCATTTGCTAACATTGCTCCTCATTTTTAGGAAATCTATAATCCTTTTCCTTTGGAGATTATTATCCTTTGAATATGTATAGTTTTGTAAATATTCAGCTCTGTTTTATGAAGGTGAACAAAGATTCTGTCTGGCAGTTGAACGGGACATGAGCTTATAATGTAGCATTGTGTTAGATTGTTAAAAGGGCTGTGCCTACTATAATAAAGATTAAAACACTCCAGGGAGTGTGTGTTTGTAGCTTTGGTAGGTGTTAATTATGTTGTCAACTGGAAACATGAAAATGTAACCTCTCGAACTTGTATCATGCCATGTTAGCCAAGGAGCTGATTAAAAAACAAAAAGACATTGTTGTTCAAATTCAGGTTTGTTTTTTTTTTTTTTTTTTTCACTCCTAAATGTCTTTTCTCACTTACAATTTTTTTTTTATTTATTATTAGTAGCATTCAGATTTTTAGTTTGGACCTGTACATTAAATTCCTCTTGAGAATCTCAAAGCTGCAGGTTCTAGTAGATTCATTGAAGTGTTTTCTAAGTGATAAAACATAGACCAGATTCTTCGAGACTTGTCTGGGGCTTTGATCACAGTAGGTCAATTTTCAAAACCAGGAGATCTCCATAAAGACAGAATCACAAAAAGCTCAGCTTCCATTTTTGGTCACTTAACGGTGATAATATTTCATACTTAACTGGTAAATATATCCATCAGTTGAGGTTACATATATTTAGAAGGGAGGAAAGTGCCTACAGAAAATGAACATTTTCATGCTGTGCAGTCTGTGAGATTCTGTGTAGTGTGGATATCCATTATGACTCTGATAAAAGAAAGGCTCGCACTTCCTATACAGTACAAGTTAAAAAAAAAAAAAAGGCTTTTCCTTGTGGAAGGCTTTGCAGTTAGTGTTTACTATACTAAATACAGAATTACATTGATGATCAGAATACAACAGGTACTTTAGTGTTTAAAAAAATTCTTGGGAGTAGAAACAACTTCCATTTCCAGTTGAAAATAGGCCATACTTCTAATAAGTGTACCAGAATGAGCCTTTAATAGATCACTAGGCTTCTTCACTCACCCTTGCACCTTTGGTTCCCCTGTGATGCGTGTGCCTCATACCTCAGACGAGAGAATAACTCATCTTGTCACTCTGCTGCTGATTTCCATCACATCACTTTAACCTTGACTTCCTTAAGGAAGGTCAATGCCACTTGTGCACAGAATGATGGGCTCAATGACCAGGTCCCTCCCAACCAGCTGGCATTGGATGCCAGAGAATGTACTTTGTCAACATTTTAATAAGTTCATGATACCGAAGACAGATGGTGACTTGAATGAATTATGGGGTGTCAACACAGTTCCCATATTTTCCACAGGTGGACAAAAACCACTGGGACAGAAAGACAGTGCAGGAAAACAACTGAATAAAGCCACATGACAAAAATGATTTGAGGAGGCAGAAAGATTTCTTGCCAGGGGGTTAGCTGTGACGTGACATTTTGAGGAAGAAAAGAGCAACAGGCCATTCTAGACGGGCAGGTCGAATATCAGTTGAAAGTACAAATGACAGCCAAGACCAAAAACAAAAGTACAATGGGCCAGGGGTGGAGATGGTAAACATTTTACAAGATTTGAGGAAGCCAAGTACAATTTGACGGTTTTCACTGTGCCTTCCTGCTTGAAATAATGATACTACCAATTTAAAGCTTCCACGGTGATAACGATCACACATACACACACACACACACACACACAGAGAGAGAGAGAGAGAGAGAGAGAGAGAGAGAGAGAGAGAGACAGAGACAGAGACAGAGACAGAGACAGAGACAGAGAGAGAGAGAGAGAGAGAGAGAGAGAGAGAGAGAGAGAGAGAGAAATAAAACCACTGTAATAGGCTTCCCCCCCTCCCTTGAAATCAGTAATACTGATCATTTGTCTTGGTTTGGCATTTGTTAGCAATTCTAGGTGATGCCCTTCCAATTTGTTTGTTTTATACTATTCTCAGAAAGACTTTCCAGAGAGACAGTCAAAACAAGATCAAATGTAATCAAATTTGTAATAAAATAACCTTCTTCAGTAGTCAGGAAAGGAAGGCTTGATGTGAAAATGTCATCCAGCAAAGTTGATATTTTAAGCTGTCTTTGCTCTTTTGTGAAATGCTGAAATCAAAACTTTCTTGGATCACTGAAATTCAGTAACTATCTCATTGAGCACTTTTGAAACTGCATTTGAAAGGTATAAATGGAAACTTTTATCTGATGAGAGATAAGCTGGGTCTAACTTTTACCTAGTTTAAAGAAATGCCCAAAGATGATACAAAATGGCAAAGAGATGGAATCAGCCTGATTTCCATCAAAAGAGTGGTTAAGGAGAACATGGCACATATACACAATGGGCTTTTACCCACCTATACAAGACACTTTGAAGGAAAATGGGGGTAGCTGGAAACTGTTCTAGGCAGCGAGTTGACAATATTTGAAAAGACAAAAGCATGCATCCTCTCTGTGTTCAGATCTTGACTTCTGGTGTTTCTATGCATGCAAATAAGGGACATAGAAACCGATGTAGACAGTGGAGGGAAACAAAGGCACTAGGGCCAAAAAGATACAAGTTCCGTGAAAGCAGAGGGAGGCTACTGGGGTCTGAGAACCCATGAGGATGAAGGAGGCAGGAAACAAGGAAAGCAAATGCAGTTTAAGAATGCTCTAGGAAAAGAAACTAATTATTTATATGCTAATTAGTTAGGCAAAGGAAAAGATTAATGGAAATTGTCACTAGCATAACATTTGTACCAATAAAATAATTAACCAGGAAAATAAGAAAGTATTGAACAGCATCACCAGTTTGAATGGATCTACTGGTCTATTGCTCTCTCAACTAGGAAAAATGTGTTATAGGTTTCAGAAGTAAAAATATACAACTAGATACTAGTAAAAAATGAAAATATATGTTTAAATGATGTTGGTAAAGTTATTTGCCCAATATATGGCATATATAACTATTTCTTTTATGGTTTTAACATCATTTTCTTAAATTTAAAATATTTAAACGTTGTTTTATGTGTATGAGTGTTTTTGCATGGACGTATATATGTGCACCAAGTGTGTGCCTGAAGGCCTGTGGAGGCCTGAAAAGGGCATTGGATCCTCTGAAACCAGAGTTACAGATGACTGTGAACTGCATTGTGGGTTGTAAGAATGCCCTGTTTCTCCTGTAAAAGCAGCAAGTGCTACTAACTCCTGATCCATCTCTCCAGCCCATTTCCTGATACTTGTTTATTTAGGCATTGTGCTGGATAGTTTTATTTCAACTTCACACAAGCTACAGTCATCTGAGAAGAGAGAGCCTCAGTTGAAAATAGTCCTCCATAAGGTTGTAGGCAAAGTTGTAGGGTATTTTCTTAATTAATGATTGATGGGAAAGGGCCTAGCCCATGATGGTTGTCGCCATCCCTGCATGATTCTGGGTTCTGAGATAAAACAGGCTGAGCAAGCTATGATGAGCAAGCCAGTAAGCAGCACCCCTCTATGGCCTCTGCATCAACTTCTAAGTTCCTGCCCTACTTGAGCTCTTTCAATGATGAACAGTATGTGTACGCCAAATAAACCATTTTCTTCCCAAGTTACTTTAGGCCACAGTGTTTCATTGCAGCACTAGTAACCCTAACTAGGACAGGCATTAGAAATAGCATCTTTATCTTTATATACCAGATACATGAATCCTATCTGAGCCTGTCTCTGCTATGCCTTTTGCATCCCATACTCCACTGGAGCCAGCTACAAATTCTGTAATTTTTTCAAGCTTGCTATACTTCTTCACCACCCTCCTCATATTTCTGCTTACCTCAATTTCATGCTGCCCCAGCCACTTTCATACAGCTGATGCATTCTTTTTTTCCTCAGCTTCTTCTGCATATATCCTTATAGAATGCCCTGGCACAGAGACCTTTATCATTATCCCTCTGAACAGATTGTAATCCAAGATCTTCCACATGTGTTTCTTCCAGCACTTGCCACAATTTTCAGTTCTTACTTGCCAAATGGTTCTTTATTGCCCACACCACAGCCCACTGCATTGACTCTGAGCTCCACAGGGCAGCTCTAGCCTGTTGCCAACCCAGAGGCAGGTGGGCAGTCAATGAACAGAAATGTCTTGTGTGGCTAGCTGAAGTTCTTAGAAGATATGAAACAGCAAAAGACTTGTGGAGTTGACTACATTTAGGACACCTAATGTTTCTAACCATATTACAAATGTTCAAAGCTTTCTCTTTGAACAGAACCTGCACTGCTGCAATTGCTGGCAACATGAAATGGTGCATGTAAGGCAATGTTGAAATTTTCTTAAAATAATCCTTGGAGGCAAACATTCTTCGCAGTGTAAAACATGTTTAAGTATTCAGAAAATAAATATAAACCCCTTAAAAAGAAACACCACCCCTCTGCCCAAAGTAAGTAGGAAATTAATCCAGGATAATGAATGAGACAAAAGAGTGAATAAATACTATAGTTATATGAAAACGTTATAAATACTATGTTAATTAAAGTTACACACACAAATCAAAAAGCCAAAGAACAATGCAAAATGAAATCCCCTCCTCCTGTGTGTGGCAAAGGCACAGGGTGTCCAACTGTGCTTAGCACAGCACCTCAAAATAACTGAAGAGCCTTTGAAGATGTTGTGTATTGTAGGTTTTCCTCAGTATTTCAATTTAGGAGGCCTGGTTGTGCTTGTTGGGTCCTTCCATTTGAAAGTTACACTAATTTGGAAAACCATTTGTACTGCCATCAACTAATAGTGACTACAATCTTTTTTTATGAATGCTGTGTACGTCTTATATACATCTGGTTATTTAGTGTTAACACCAAATGATACGAAAAACAAATAAACATTTCTCTTTATCTTCTTTGACCAACAATGAGCAACTTCAAAATCAGCCATGCAGCTGTCGATCTTAAGGACCATAGTGGATTTAATGGTTCATCTATATCTGATTCCTCCTGTTCTTCTTTACATGGGTCCCTGCATTCACACATGAACTTCCTTCCATAAATTCACACAGGAGATTTTCAGTGTGATTCAGGACAAAGCTGGATCAAATTTGTTTGGGAAAGTCTGTAATATTCTAAAACCAGAGCAGAAAGAGGCAATGCGAGCCACAAGGAAAACCAGCCCAGCAATCCTGGTGGCCTGCCAATGTTACAGGGTAAAGTAGCTTCCCAAGAAATAGCCAGGAAAATATATGTGGGGCACTAGGGCAGGGGTGTCAGCTTTGGTTCTGTTGTGTTCAGGAAGAGGCTATAAGCAATAACAATGCATGGCACTAAAGTCAGGTTTCATCAGCCTATAGTCTGTAATGCAAATTAGTAATAACTCGTTCATTGTTCCTTCTGTATCCTTATGTATCTGCATCCCTGTTAATGATGCTATACATCGAAAAATATAAATTTATAAAGATAAACAATGAGAGTGTGCATATGACCACATAGTAATGTATCTTACATAGAATAGAACCCTCTTATCCATCATAACAGGAACTAATATTTAGATAGTATTTAACAAGTACCAGGGCATGTGCAAACATGCTGCCTCTTTACTGTATGTTGCTATCTTCTGAGTCAAAGAGCTGCCATCCTCAGGAGTTTAGCTGTGGCTATTCACAGACTAGACCATTGCCTAACCCTAGCTCCTCAAGGAAAGGAGGAGTTGGAAAGGTAATGAAACCCTCACCTGAGTTCCCAACTACTCCACTATTGTAAGCAATTCTACCCTTCTTGCCTATGGCCTTGGGAAGGAGATAGAATATATAGGCTGAGAAAGGTCAGGGAAGGGAGGGACCATTTATAGGGCTCTGTGAAAGCTGTTATTTCTGCTGAGTGAAGACTTTCCAGTGCAGACATACGCAGCAGCTTGCCACCCCATAAGTATCTGCTTACCTATGTCTTATAAGTAAGAAAATAATCATTGCTTCCTCAGTTCTCTGTTGCAGCCTGAGCTGCCCTATGTTGGATGCCAAAAATGTTGAGAACTGCACTACCCCACATTTGGGGGCCAAAATGTCTTGGACCGTTCTATCAATGTTGGAATCGGTACTGCCAAAGGCCTTGGGGGCTAAACTGTTAGAGCCTGCACTGCCTCAGGCTGCTCTGGTCCATGGGTCGGGGTTTAGCAAGAGAGATAGTGAGGACTGGATACGAAGAATGGAGAACAGACAGAGTGTGATTCAATCCCGTTTATTCTTCAGGCTCTCTTCCCAGTCCAAGTCCCAAGTCTTGAGTTCCTAGTCCCTAGTCCCTAGTCCCTAGTGCCTCCAAGTTCCAAGTTACCTCTTCCAAGTGCTAAGTGCCTAATGTCTAATAACTAACTCCAAGTTGTACTCCTAATGCCTAATAACTAACTCCAAGTTGTATTGAACTCTTCTGTCTGCCTCTCGCCTTTTATATGTCTCACTTCTAAGCCACGCCTTTAGGTCATGCCTTTAAGGCATGCCCTTAGGTCTTGTCTCTAAATCTGATCTCTAAGTCACACCCTTAAGTCACACACTTTTAAGTCTCACACACCCAAGGGAAGATCCTGGGTATCTAAAACAAGATGTTATCAGAGTGTGCTCAGCTGTTGTAGGCTAATGTAATCAAGTCTCTTGTCTCTTGAGTCTATATGGGTCAAGATGGCTGCAAGGATGATAGCCGCCTTCTGTCAGCTCCCCACAGTTCTCCAGAGCAAATTGTGGTGGAATAGAATCTGTTTGTCATTGGGACACTAGAAAGGGGTAGATTTTATGTCCCCCATAGAGCAAAAATTTAGCAAGAATATTCTCACTTAATTCTAATAAAAATGCTCTGCAATTTTGTCAGTTGATTACTATTCTACTCTTGAGTTAGACTGGCTGAGTTTGAGGTCACTGTCTTAAGAACTTGTGAAGTTGGGACTGAAACGCAGGTCTTTCTGACTGAAAGCAAAGCCAGTCCTGTTTTTCACCCCTAAGGTAAACTGCCTCAGCCTCTGGACAGCTCCATAAATCCATAAATCGTCCGAAAACGTGGCCCACTTGGATTCTCATTGGTTACAGCCTGTTTCTCACTCAAAATACAGCAAGTGCCTGCCTGTCCACTTCCCCCCCACCAACCCCCACACAGAAGTCACTCTTTCTATTGTCTTTGCACTTCCTGTGCCCTTTACTGGGACCAACCAAATCCTTACCGCCCCCAAGCACAAACATGTTGTTCCCACAGCCTTTGTCTCTTATCCCATTGTGACATTGTTTTCATCATTGTACTTAACTTTTGCTACAAAGTGTCCCGTATCCATCTGTTGCCAAGCTCACTGTTTTTCTCTCCTAGTGGAATCCAAACCTTGCCTGGAAGCATCCTTAGATTTTATGCTTGTTCTGAAAATGATTAAACGATGTAAGATTTGCTGAGATTTATCCAATGCTTATACTAAGTGCTTACTATAAAAAGATAAATTTTAAAAATTGGCTCTAGACAAGTTAATCATAACTTGAGCTTCCAAGGCTTCAGATAATAGGCTAATTCTGTGGACCTTGAGCATACACACAGAATTCATCTTACAGAGATTGGAGTGAAATTTTTTTCTTTAGTTCTAAGCAGCTTCCTCAGATACAGAGAAGACGGAGGATTTGGGTGATCAAAGTTAGTAACTGACTCTGCCTTACACCTTAGATCTGCTTATTTAAAAACCTAGAGGACTTTGTTAACCTCACATGGCCCAGAATCTTCTAGGAATTTGGGGTTATTGGGTCTGAAGTAGGGCCTGGAGATACATGCATTTCATAAGCAGCCCTCCATCCCCCAGGGCCTCTGATACCCGCCCATGTTTGAGGAACTGCAGACATGCTAGCTGGTTCAGAAGGAAATGTCTGTGCTTTGTGCTAGTGATGAAATAGCACACATTTGCATACTTGCATAACGTGAATCTCAAAGTCAAGAGTCCTTTTTAAAATCAAACTATAAGTTGAGGTTTTTTGCCTTTTGAAATCACAGCTTCAGACATTGATTTAGTTTTCATTTATAAATCCTTCCCACCCAAAGGCACAAGGTACTTTATAAACATTAACCACAGCAGAAACATGAATCTTGACAAAAACACTGTCAACTGGATAAAATGTTTTTAGTAAATGAAAAAAAAATTGTTATTCAGCCTTTCAAATTGAATTTCAAATGATATTTCCTGCTCTGGTGGTGTGTGCATCTGCTCCTGCTTCTCAAGTTCTAAGGATTCACGTGTACTTGGACTGTGTCTCACACACCTGCAGATGGATCTCTAGCTCCCTGTGAGCTGAGGCCACAGACTATTTGCGTTGCTACTTAAGAGAGAGAAAGACAGTTCGAATGCCCTGTTACCATCTCCCACCTCACCCTGAAAGGACCTGAGTTTATGCTTTGCTGGTTGTCTCCAGCCTTCCTGAGGAGGCTTATTGAATTTTGACTGTGGGCCAGCATTTGTCCCCTGTTCCATCACAGTCTGTTGAACATTATAAATTGTATGAACTTCAGACGCCTGACATTTTGATAAAGCATATAAAAAGGAGTTTGTCCCTTCTTACCTCTGAAATTATTCTACTCCATAAAGTTTTTCTTCCTGAGCTGTAGAAGGCCCTGCCTGTGCTCCGCTCTGTGAGTCAGCCTCGCCATTGCTTTGACCTTTCTTTCGGCTTCCCTACCCTTATTATATGTTGCTGTTGTCCAGAATTTAATTTAGAAACTGACGTTAAAAGACCGGCTAGATAAAGTTGTTTGATATTCAGGGGCCTTCCTCTTGCATATTGTATAACCATGTAAAATTGACATAAAGGACTTAATTTGAATCTAAAAATTCAACCCTTCACTTCTCTCTGTGTGATCTCAGGGTCTCTGGTAATGTTGTAATGTTTCAGGTGATATTTCATTTCAGATAGGATGTAAAACAAGCACCTTTCTTAATAAACTTTAGGGAAACTCAGATCCCTCATATTTAGGCAATACTTATAAATTAGGCAAGTGCCTAATTTAAGTTGTTCTCTTTCTGGTGTAACTAGATGTCTTTGTAAAGCACATTTTGTATCCCACAAAAATAAGAATCAGCCAGCTTCAAGCAAACATGAAAGTTACACTCAAATCCCCAAATGTATAATATCCCCAAATAGTACTTCTTGAACACCCACTCCTGAAATTCTGTAAGAAAATAGATCATCTCTCTAACAAAGGCTAGGAGCTTGTAGACTCAGCCATAGGGGCACCACCGAAAGTTAATGATTACTGAAATAAAGCTGTATGTCCATCCAGGTGGAGTTGCTTCAACGTGCTCAGCCAAGGCATTTATTGTCAAATGCTTTATTTTCTTCTAAAAGACGAATCCAGTACATATTTAATATTAAGTTTGGGTTCTCAGCACATCTATCCAAGAACACTTCATTATTGATTCTCTACTCAGAAAGTGCTATAGACCCATAAATGTCTTTCATGGTTGACATGCTAAAATGATTGAATTGATCAAAAGAAGATGTTAAAGTCTGGCTTTCTGACATGAAGTAACTTGGAAACACTTAGAAGTAATATTATTAAATATCAATTAAATAATCACCATTTTTCAAAAATATCAAGATGAAGAAAATTCATCTTTTAAAACATGTTATTTATGCGATTATATTGATAAACTTCTCTTCTTTTACAGAGACATATGAGTCACTCAACAAGAATGCGCTTATGCCAAGTGACTCCTAATTTCAGATTTATTTTAGGGAACTGCATGTAGGGAAAAAAGAAGTCAAATTTGTCAGCAGAGAAAAATCTGTAATACATTCATGGGAAGAAAGAATTTTTTTTTTGAGCTATCACTATCTCTGTTAATTAAGTCGAATGATACAGGTAAAACCTTAACAGTAGCTAGTTTTACATGGTAGAATTATGAGTAATTTAAGTTTTATGTTTGGTTCTTTTTCTTGATATTGTTTAGCATTCATTTTGACTGGGAAAGAAGATGTATACACAGTCACTCTAAGCATGTTCTTTGGAAAGCCCTTCATGCCACGCCCTGTGGTTTTGGCCTTGCTTGCCTCTGCCTCTCTCATTCCAAAGCTGACTTTCATACTCTCTTCTTGCTATACATCTGGCAGCCTAACTCTTACTTCTCCTTCTTGATGCCACATGTACCTCACCTCTTCATATTTAAAATTAGCTTATTCTTTCTTACTTTGTAGCTCAAGCTGGCCTCAAACTCAAGATCCTTCTGCCTTGGCTTCTTAAGTACAAGAATTACAGGTATGCCTATGCTATAAACTCTGCCTCGTGAAATTGTGATGCCGGTTCGCTAACCCTCCCTTGCTACCTGACCAGAATACCTCTCCTCTTGCTTAATAGAGACAGTAAGATAGTAATATTTGGGAAGTTTCTATTAAAGAATTTTTTAAGTTTGAGACATTCTACCTCATTTTAAAATTGGGACTATTCTAACTATTAATTTTAAAGTAACCAACTTTTTAATTGTCTTAAAATATTTATTTTTCAAGAAGCAATATGTCTAAACTACAAATCCAAATAAATACAACTGACATAAATCAAGGATTCTAAATTCCTTGCAGGCTTTGCTGCTAAAGGCTCTGAGTCTGAAAGCTACTAGGTGTTGGCAAAAAACAAAACAAAACAAATCAATATTTTCCAGTAATAAAAAGAGAGCTCTAAACTGTTTTTCTTAATGTAACAACAAAATTGAAAAAGAATTGGAAAGAAAAACTCAACATGTAGGTCAGTGTCTTTTTCCATAGGATCCTTGATGAGACGTGCATCATTCAGTGGAACAATCTCACATTCAACTTAACACTGCCCCTATCCTGGGCTGACATAGACAGGGTAGAAACCATGGAAGAAACATGGGTCATCAGAGCTGGGCTAAGTTGTAGCTCTCATGAAGCTCTCTTCAGAAGTTGACTACTTCAGTAAAAACCTGGGCTCTACCCAAAAGTATATATAAAAGGCACATGTCTATGTTCATGTTATAAGAGAAGTCATTCAGCCATCAAAGGGAAGAATTATTTGATCTGTTGATAGAAACCAAAGCTGATACCAGTACTAAAATGAAAACCAGAAGCATACTTGTTTGATAGAGATAAAACCTAGATCAAATTAAAAACACTACCAACCAGCTAATGTTCCAGAATATAGACAGTGTGGGCTGAGGATGTAGACATGACATTTATGACACTTCCTTAGTGACAAAAATAATAATACAGGACTTTTTTGAGGCCCTGTAATTGGAATGAGTTCTAAACACACAGCATGCAAATAACTCCATATATCTAAAGGCAACCTTTGAATAGCATTCTGGGAGGAGCCAAGAGGACCTGCATCTTGTCCCAATTCAGGAAAATCCTGGTCCTACTTTGCAGCTGGAAATTCTCTCCACTCTCTTCTGCTCTCCAGGGATGGGGAATGTGAAAGAGAGTCTTGAGACATAAACACCCCAGTGGATGAAATGAGTTACAAGTGAATGTATTCGAAAACAGGCATCAAGTCTGACAAACACAGAAACAACCCCAGCAATGGATATATGTGAAATGCAAAACAGTTCTTGGCAGAAATGCTGTGGGGCCACCTAGAATTAGAGGATAGCCACAGAGATTATTTCAACTTCAAGGACATATATTTGGAAATTTAATTACTTAGAGACCACCTAATGCCACCGCGGGAGAGCCTCAGTGCATACTAGGAAGATGGCATAGATTTCTTCACTATGGATGTATTCAACTTCATGGATTGACAAGTCAGTTGACATCTATAGCCGTAAGAACTGAAGATCTGGGCTGTGGGCTCTCAAAAAGCAAACAAAACTCCATATTCAAGGCCCTTCTATGGTTCATTATACCTCAGCGCAGCACTCACTGAAGTCTTTCCCTGTGTTTACTGGCAAGCAATACTACAAGAAGTATGAAAACTCACATTCTCATCACTGCGTTTGGAAGTCAGTGTTGGAAGAGCTACTGAGAGCTCACCTTCCTGCTGGAAGTGTTGCTTTTCAGCAAACCTGAGCAAGCCAACCTTCTCTTCCACCCTAGAATGCCTCAGTGCCAATCAGTCTATTCTGTCCACACTGGAAGTGGGCCTGAAACCTTCATCATCTCTGGGTAACAGACAGGGAGCTAGTGCTTTGTGACTAAGGCCAGTTGACCTGGCACTTAACAACCAGGATCCCAGCCCCTTGGATTCAAGCTGTGAGCGTCAGCTATGCACTGTACTAATCTCCTCCACCTGGTCAGGCCTTAGATTCACCTTGACCCTCTTCCCTAAAGCCCTCTCTTGCTTCATCCCCTGGGCCCTTGATTCTTAAGAGTCTAGGATGAGGCATATAAAATTTGCTTTTGGAAAGAGGCCAAGAGGTAAATGGCTTAAGTAATGGAAAGTAAAGAACCTGTGTTTTCCTTATATTATTCCTAGGTTTGGTCTTTGCATAGTGTGGCAGATTTGCAGGATGCATTGTCCTTAGCACTGGAAAAGGTGAAGAAAGCAAGAATGATATACATATCTGCTCTCTTAATGGGAGAGGAAGCCTGGGAAGTTTCATCTGTAGATTTGACGTCAGTGCTAAAATGTCCACCGGAGCCCCAGGTAGACAGCTAATATTTTACTAACATCTTCCAATATCTCCACCTGCAGAACTGGGACATACCAACAACTTTGATAGTTCTAAGATAACAACCAAGGTGGGGAGGCTTGTCAGGAAAGTAAAGTAAGCTTAAAATGAGTATGTAGGAATGAGTAAAATGTATTTAGCATTATTTCAGGTTTTTTTTTCTATCTCCAGATGTGTTTAGACTGTGGTATTCTAGAAAAGCTGAGGTGAGAAGGTTACCTTTATTTTTCTATGACCCATATGGTATTTGGGATGATTCTGTATGTCTTTATTTACAGATTTCTAATCACGATACCAAAGAACACTCTAACTTTTTTTGTACCTACAGCTGAGGAAAGCCGTGTAATCCAAACATGCTGTCCAATAAGAGCAATGGACATACTAAGCTGGAGATCTACTTTATAAACCCTGCATTTTGCCATTGTTGTCCCTTTGTTCATCTTAAGGGAACTCCTGCACTGGCTCAGAGGTTTAGCCAGCTAAATACAGCAGAGTCTATTAGCACAGGAAAGACAAATTTTACTCTACTCCATCAGGACAAAGGGTTAGCCCAGAATAACCAATGCTTCCCACTAGAAGGAAAAAGAAATTGCCTAGGAAGTTGTTTCACTCAAGGAGACAAGAAAAGCAGACCAAGGAGCCTTAAACCAAAATTAATCACATCATAGATGCACCTTCCAAACTATGAGGCTCATAAATCAGGCCATGAGGTCTTAGCAGCAGCAAGGGACTGGTTAGGACATGTGTAATGTGAATGTCAGAGGCCAGAGTGATGCTAGCTGGCAGACTGGGGGACTTGACATTCATTTGTTTCCCACTTTGACAAGAGTCTGTTCTGATCTTGTGCTTCCAAAGGATGAGTGAACCCAGCAATACAGAGTGGGATTTCAAGCACAAACTCAAGACTTTTTTTCTCGCCTAGAAAGCAAACACAAAAGATTCACATCTCACACGATAAGGTGTGAAGAGGCACAAGTATAGTGTTTAGTTTCTTTAAAGTAAAAGGCTCCAATCATTGTCTCTAGTGATTATCAACACAGCTAGAAAGTTCTTCTTTCTCCTATTCTTAAATCCAAATTATCAAGTAAGAACATGTTTGTCTTCTCCTACAACAGGGCCCTGCATGAGTGGGACACGTGTATGAGCTGCCCTGGGCACAGTGTACCCAAATGCCCTAATTACAAATCACATGTCTCTACTTTACAAGTACCACCCTGCCTAGAGAAAATGGATGTGTCAGACATAATGTACGTCTGATTCCCTAAAAATAAATTCGGAAATTAAAATCCCTGGAGATTTCAGCTCTGGAGTGGCAGGGATTCAGAAGCCAGATGCTCTGTAGGCTCGCTGAAGTAGATCAAGTTGAACAATGCCAGCTTTAGTCCTCTGAGGACAGACAGTACAAGCCTCTTCATTTCTCTGGGTTCTGTCAAGCTGGATCTTCACAGCAGGAATACATTAGGCGTTCCTGTGCTCTGCCTTAATTCATCGCAGTCTTTTGGAGGTACTTGCTGAGAACACAGTATATTTAGCTGTAGGTGGCTGTGGTTGCTGGTTTTATTTTTTCTTCTCAACTCAAGGATAGCATCATAATAGCACCATAATAGTCTCCCAAAGAGACTAAATCAACAGTCTATTACTTTAAGGACTCTTGTCCTTTATAGAGTATCATGCATTTCCTGTGAGTCCTTGTGAACCCAGAGAAATAAATATGTAAAAAGTTTCATTGACTGTAATGTGGAAGGAAGTAAAATAGAAGAGTGACATGTGTATGTATACGCTCTGTCTGTCCGTCTGTCTGTCTGTCTCTTTCACACACACACACACACACACACACACACACACACACGCACAAGTACTGCTGAATATATATAGAGGTATATATACAGAAACCAGAAGAAAATTTCAGGTGTCTCCTTTCATAGTCTCCTAACTTAGCATCCCTCTCCGAATATTAAGTTCTACCTTTCAGCTAAGCAGGCTTACCATTGAGCTCCTGGGATCATACTGTACCCACCACCCCTCCACACACACACACACAAGTGCTGGCACCTGTGGACATGCCCAGATTTTATGGGGATCTGAAGATTTAAACCCAGATCCTTTAGCTGTGCAGTAGATAATTGCCTTGTTGGAACTCTGCACCTAAGCCCAGGAGCATGGTTTTTAAATATATCCTTCTAACAGAAAAAAAATAAGACACTATAAAAACAATCACTTCCTGGACCAAGGGATGCTATGAAGCAATATTCTCAGGGAGGCGGTTTTCTTTCTTGTACCCAGATTATAATAAATAAGTCCTGAAGCTCAAGTATATTTCTTTATTGCTACAAAGAGCATTGTCAAAACCTAGAACACTATGTCTCAATCCAGTAATATAGGTAGAAATTTTATTGCCATAGAAACTACAAGTGAAGCCATCACCTTAATGGAAATGCAGAGGTGCAACAGGGGCAGAAGGACTGTTCCTGACTGGGTTAAGCTCTTACATTCAGTATTAACCAGATACGATCAGTGGAGAAGGGGTGTTTGAAGTGAAGATACTACTGAAAATTCGTAAGGAAACATGTATGGCTTTCGGGTTAGTGCAACTTTAGCTGTGCAACTTTTGAGAACTTTGCTTGAATCCCTAGTCAGTTTATCCTTCTCTAAAATGGTACCTATAGTCAGTTTATCCTTCTCTAAAATGGTACCTACTGTCTGCTTCTCAAGTAGGTGTCTTTCACAGTAAACACTCATTGTACGGCAACTGCCAGGTGATTTCTGTGGCCTCACAATGTTGCTTTTTAATGGAAATAAATAACAACTACATGGCGCTTTTTAATGTAATGACTCTGTACTAGCCACTTTGATATGCCTTTAAAAGACCATAAGGTATGTACAGCTACTGTCTTATTTTGTAGATGAAGAAATGGAAGAAAAAAGTAGTCCAGTTGATGCAGAACTGTAAAAGAATATATCTGTGTATGGATAAGTAGCTTATCTCTGAGGTTACTGAGTCCCCATCTGTTTCTATGTCACTCCCTTCATTTGCACCAGCTTGAAAGGCAGATCTTAACTAAAATGTTCCTTATGGTATAATCTAACTAATTTTCATTTAATATTATATAATATTGCTATCGACCAATATTACAATTGTAGAATATACTTCTCTCAAATGAGGGTTGGATAGTTACATTACAACTATCTTTTAAAAATTCCTTAGAATTGTTGAATATATTACGACTTACATTGATAAGCAGAATCTCATACTTGTTCTATACTTAAGAAAAAAAAACCTTAGCAATAATAATTTGCCAGTTTTTGTTACAGACCACTGATTCTGAAGCCTTGTAGGATTTGAATTTAGATGTTAACTACACGAGCACTGCAATATCATATATTACATTATTATTAAAGTATATTCACTGTCATTTGGGTCATATTACAAAAACAAATGAAGGACATAAAGTTGTACAGAATGAGTGCACATTCAGAAATAACATGCAAATATTAACATCATTATGGGGGTTGTGCTTTTAGCTTAACAGATGCTATTAAAAAATGCTTGTTTGTGGCTTCATTGCCTCACAACACTTAATCTTTACTAGATAAAATTTCAAATTTCTCTAGCCAATCCTGAAAGGATACAATGTACATATCCCTACATTCTGAAATGAGGAGCAGACAGTAGTTAGTTTTAAGGGCAAGACATCACTTGCCGAAGTTATACATCCAACTTATTATAATATATAATGCAAATCCAACATTATCGGGGCGCTAGATACTCTTGCTGGATGATTTTACTTAGGAAGTGAAAAACAATGCTTTCTGATTGTATTTAATTTTCCAGGAACATTTCTCTAGATTACAATAAATGAAGGGGAATTGAAGACCATTTGTTTTCTAACATTTTTTATTTTCATGACTTGTTCAGTTTTCGGAACCAAAGTACAAATAGCTTTTAGACACTGACTAAGGCCTGACATTCTCTAGGAAGACAATGCACTTGACATTTGGAATAGCAGGTTGGTGATAGTGTCAGGAAGATGACACATGTCACTTATCAGAGAGCAACAAGGGCGGTCCCTCTGGCTGTCATGTTCCCCGCTTACTGCATATAATCCTTCTGGCCCCTCTGGTAGTGGACCCACAACCAAGACTGGGGATATTCAAAGACTAGGTGTGAAATGAATGGAAAGCTGAGAAACTAGAGAATCTACATGATCCATGGAGTTGGGGCAAGGGGAATAATGAGTTCTCCAGTTTGGAGGACATGTTATCTTTGTTTGTACTATACAAAGTGATTCCCATATGCCTAAATTCAGACTTACCTGTTAGTCATTGGTATACTAGATTACGATGGTTGCCATTTCTTACACATTCGCACACATACACAATCATAATAAACCCTCTTCTAGTTTCTAGGCTCTTTTCCTATTCTGATATCACAGAAACAAGGCATCAGCTTAAGGAACATTCAGTCAGCATGAAATGATTCTTTCTATTGAAAAGAATGGAGATAAAAATAGAGAAAGCTCTCAAGAGTTTTTAACACCATAAGTGCGAGGTTAATGCAAACCAAACCCAAATGACAGTGGGGAGGGAAGGCTGCTGATAATGAATCTTCTAAAATCAGATGAAAAACGACAAGTGGAGCTCATGGAGAAGAACTGAGTCTGCAGCCCAGATAACAATTGATAAAAGAGAGAATAGAAAAAAGTAATTTGTGAAATCTACCATTTGAAAGTTCATATCTAGTTAAGATTAATTAATCTACCTTCCAGCAATTAAAAAACCAGGTTCTGAGGCCATTAGGACATATAGTCCCACACAGATAGTTAGAACTGTGGGTGTTTATTATATAGTTATTGTCTCCATCCATCCTGAGTGGATGGTAAATAGTGAGGAAAGACACCCCAGCGGCTTCTTCCCAAAAGAAGAAACATTTGCGTCTAAGCGGAAGTATCATTTCCGGCTTTAGGGGTCATGGGTTATATCACTACAAAGGAATAGGTGTCCTATGAAGACACAGAAACTTGAATGCTAACAGATAATATGTTAAGAATCAAGGCAAGTAGGGGAAACCACAAACCTATGAAAGAAAATAGTAGTAATTCTGTGGAGAATAAAAATATTGGATGATATGTCATAGGGCAGCAAGTAGCTGGCTAGTCTTCAGTTCATACTCCCCTCTGTGTATTAGTGAAGACAACTTCTGCAGATCTGCTCTAACTATCAGGTTAGGGTATATTAAACTAATAATTATTATTTTAACAAAGATTAACATATCAATGGCATACGTAACAAGGTTGAAATAAAATGAAGGGGTAAAGATGAAGCTGGTCATGATTGAAGAGATATTGTTTCAGGTTTGAGACACTGAAAATTTAGCTCTGTTAAAATGGCAACAGGGCACACATACTTAAACCTTGAAGGGGAAAACTAAGAAGCCTTGTCAACTTTCTATGTGGTAACATTTGTGAAAACTCAGTTGTAAGTAAAAGCCATGGACTTTTTAGTATGAGGAACAATATTTTGCACAAGAAACCATTTGGAGCATATCAATTCTGACAAAGACTGCAAGTCAGCAGGAGTAAGGTAGCAGAAATATGAATCCAACTTGTAAGAAATGGTAGCAAACACAGATAGACCAGTGAGAAGACCTGCAATGGAGGAAGGTACATTCCAGGGAGCAGGCAAACGATCCCAGTGGGAAAATTAGATAGATTACTTCAAGTTTCTGCTATTTTCTTTTGTTACAACCACTGTGAATTTATGAAAAAATGCATTTTAGATGTGTGTGTGTGTGTGTGTGTGTGTGTGTGTGTGTGTGTTTATAGCCATAATACACATTTGGAGATTATAAGACATTTTATGAGGGTCAGTTCTCTTCTTCCAGTAGTCAGCAGGTACCTTTATCCACCAAACCATCTTGATGAGTTACTACAACTTTTAGATAATTTGAAAAACTAGGTATCATCAAAAACTGGCTGATGCTAGAAACATATTAAAAAACCAAATTATTTCATGTTTTGGAAAAAGTCTTTATTAGTTCCATAAGAAATTGTGTTTAGATCTGATTCCTACCACTTTCCAACTCTTCTGAGACTACCACCACTTTCCTAACACACCCACTTCCCTAATGACCCAACTTTTTGTCCTTTTGTTTGTTTGTTTGTAATCCCTCAAGACCAATTTATACTGAGAAGATGGGATGTGATATGTGTTTTATTTAGGGCTGAACATTTTTCAGCCTCTTATTATTTGTTTCTTTCTTAGTTGTGTGTCTTAATCACCATCTACTGAAAATATAAGCTTCTCTGATGAGGGTTGAGAGGTACATTAATTATAAGTTTACAATAATTGGGAGTCAGTGTAATAAAATGTCCATTATTAAACTAATAGTAATAGGTTCTTTCCTAATGTCTAGGAAGTGCGTAGCCTGCTTTGGGTTCTTGAGCCAATAATGGTGCCCGGTATGAGTGAGAGTAAAATCTAACCAGAAAGCACTTGTTTTCTCCCATGATGTTTAGCCGCAGTTGTACCAGTGGTCAGGGCTCCTGAGGCTGATCATTACTGTAGTTCACAGGGTTCCTACCTAGATGGTGAAGTCTGGTGCTTCCTTCTGGTAGCATTTATAGCATCTTCTAGCACTATGAAAGCTCACCAGTAGGGATGAAGGTTAGTGCCAATTTAATTCTCAATAATATTGTTATCATTAACACATAACAAAAAACATTACATTTTAAAATATCTTAGAATACTCCTATTTTCCATTATGATTTAATACCATGTTATTTTATCATTAGTTATAGAAGTGTACCACAGCAATATACTAAACCAAGCAGAGCTATATTAAGGATAGTCAGAAAATGAACCTAAAGCTTTGAAAAGGCATCCTGTAAATTGAGTATGGGTCATAGTCTGAAGTTTGGATCCAGGACATCTGGTGACACTTCTATAGTTATGTTATGAACTTTTAATGGTCAAGCAATTAACCATGGGGCTATAATTTTAATGTATTCTAAACCACTTCTATAGTTTCAGACTTAGTATATTCTAGCCCTTGCTTTTATATTACTATATATACAAACAAAGCTGTACATGCATACAAACACACACAGAGTACAATATTAATTAGTAGGATCTTATAGAAAAATATCTTCCAGGCCTTACTGATGTAATGAAAGGAATTTATATTCTTTTTAGCAGATCATATGCATTAGAAATTTTATCTTTGAGCCTAGAAATTTGAGAAATAGATATCTTCCAACTTTTTAAAATCCTTCATGTTGCACACACACACACAAACTTGCCACACTATTTCACACAGTTTCAAACAATGTAACTCATGGGTTTTTTTGCCAGAAGTCAAAATCTAGGGCAAATCATATTATCTCTGAAAAGCCTTGTCAAAATCTAAATGGCCTCTGGGGCCATAGGTGATATGAGATCTATTCCCAGACAGCCACAGGTAATTGTTGTGTCTGCCTTTAGCAAGTGAACTCAAGCATGTACTAGGTAACAGAGATACAGTTAAGCAAGGCCTTCGTTGTTCATGTGTGCTACTAAATTTCTATCTTTGCCCTTACCTTTACTTCATTTCTGTTTACTTTCTGAACGCATTATTTTTTTTTTAAGAATTGAAAATGAAAACCACATTCTATGTGACCACAGGCTACATGTGATAACTGAGATTAGGTTGTATATTACGCTATGAGAGTAGATGTTACATACAAGAAACAATGTAACTTTTGCTTATTGATCTAGAGTATGATAAGGAATTTACATATTTATACTTACTTGCTTTGTGTGTGAAACTCACAGATGTTCATCAGATTTTTACCGTGCCTTATCATCTATATATGTTGCTAATGGGACTGAATAGTCCTCCCATATGTGCCTATAATAGCAGCATCTGTAAAAGATAGTTATTAGGAAAGTTGTATTCCAGATCTTTAGACATGGCTGTGTTGTGTGTCAGTGCATAATCTGTGTCCAAGAGTAACCTCCTAGAATATCAATTTTCTCATCTATCAACAAGGAAAAATAAAATACAAGACCTTAACAGAGTACTCATGGTTTAACAAGTAGACAATTAGTGGTGGGGACTAAAATTCTATTACAATGTCCCTGTACGTAAGTAGATACATTATGACATTGGGTTAGGAAGATGTAGGAATTTTCTGGAGCTGCTAAAATACAAAACTATGGGCTAGGTGGCTTAAATTAGTGAAAGTGGTTTTCTCACAGCTCTGAAGGCTGGAAATTTAAGGTTGGGCTGTCAGCAAGTTTAGTTTCTTCTGGAGTGTCTTTCCATGGTTTGCAGATGGTAGGCTGATTTTTTTTCCTGTCCTCACATGGCCTCTTCTGCTCTTGAACATTCCTAGTCTTTGCCTTTCTTTCTGGGAACAGTAGTCATGCTAGACTAGGCCCTTACCTCTACCACCTCATGTATCCTAATTTCCTCCATCATTTTTTAGGCTCCAATGTATAGTTACACTAAGTTATAAGGTCCCAATTAATTAATTGTGAAGTCATCAAATTTGGAATGTGTCTGTTAAAATTAGTCTGTTATTTGAAAGTAGGAGCAGTCAGAGAAAAGTATACACTGTCTTTCTAAAGCTCTCTTACATTTATAAAGTAGAATTTTATACAACACATTGTCTCAGAAACTTGAAAGAAACTTAGGGACATTTGATGGGAAAATTCCACAGAACACAAATGAATGTAACTCTAAAGTTCTTATGTTATACATAATGACCAAATGAGTAGCTGGCTTAAAAGATAATTCAGAAAGCTCATATTAATATATTTAGTCTACATTATATTTCTGTGGCTACTATTAAAAATCAACACAATCCTAGTATCTTACAATCACTAAAATATATGCTTTTCCAGCTGTACAAGTCAGAAGCTAGGAGGAGTTATAATGACTAAAGTTGAGATGCCTGCAGGACTTTCCTGCTTCTGGACCTCCAGCAGAGAATACATACGCCTGCTGGTTAAAGCTCCTAGACTATACTTGCATTCTTTGGCACATGTTACTTCTTCTGTCTTCAAAGCACATCAGTGTCACCTCATCACACCCATGCTGCCTTCTTTTTAGAAGAAACATAAGTTGACATTTGTCTATTTAGACAGTGTCTAATCTGTGTCATTCTTTCCACCTCAAAATCCTTAGTTCAAGCACAAGTACGATGCTTCTTCTTTTATAGAACATACACACAATGCTCCCCAGTACAATATGGACAAATTTACAGGACCATTGTTGTATCTGCCAGAAGATCTAATGGTCTTAATCAATGAAGTATCAGGACACCATAAAGCCTAATAAGTTTATTGCTGAGCCATGGCAAGGCAAGTACATCATCTGTACCCAACTCAACCCTCCTTTTCATCTACTAACTCTTTTTGCCTCGTGTACACATAGGATAGGCACCATGCTATGCCCTGTGAATTGAATAAAGATGGCTCTTTTAAAACACACACACACACACATCAAACAAACAAAGAAACAAAAAACCAACAAAATAAAACAAAATCAGAAATGTTGCTATTGGAATGACCCATCAGGTAAAGGTATATCCTGACCAGCCTGACTATCCAAGTTAGAATTTCCAGAACCCTCCAGGAGAAGAGCACCGACTACTGATAATTGTTTTGTGGCATCCATATGTACTATGCCACATCCATCTTTCCCCTACACAAAGTCATAAAATAATGCAAAAACAAATATTTTAAAAATACATAAAAGCAGAAAACTGTATTAAATAGTTTTATGTGGATTTTTATGTATGTATAGACTGTGCAATGTTTAATTCATGTTAAACACATATTTGCACAGTCATCCATCGTTTATGTAGAGTGAAAACATTCAAAACCTATCTGCTCTTGACTTTTAGGCCCCATAGTCACTATTTACAATCCTGTGCTGTCCTGTCTAGTAGCTCATGAGACGTTCGGTCATAAAGCCAGTATGCCAGTATGGAACAACATGGATGGAACTGGAGACCATGAAAACCAGACAAACATCCCAAGGCTTTACTCATTTGTGGAAGCTGAAAATGTTGATTTCTTAGATGCTGACACTATAATGGTAGTTACAGAGCCCAGAGAAGAGGTGAAATAAGGTTGACCAATGAGAACTAAGATAGAGCAAATAGAATGTATTAGTCACTGTGCTCTAGAGAATCGGAGCTGATAGAATTTAATCTATTGATATATAAATATATATGGATATTAATATGTATTTATAAACGGGATTTACTAAAATGGCTAATGAATTCTGGACTAACTATTCCAACTTTACTTATAACCCAAAGTTGTTCAGTTTATGAGTCTGGATGTTTTAGATGGGCTTCAGAATATGACAGAATCCTGAAGAAGTATTTTCCAATACCAGCAAAGCAACACACTTACCAGAAAGAGTGTAAGCAACAGACATATGTCCTTGGGCCCCAGAAAGTGTGGCCAAGATTTAAAGTGGATCTTCCCACTTCAAATGATACAATAAGGGGAAATCCCCATCCTAACAGCAGCTTGGATTTTAGTTAATTCTTGATATAGTCAAGTTGACAACCAATAATAGCAATCAAAATAGGATTAAGAAAGAAATGAAAAAGAAGTCAACTACTTCTATCATCAGCCTTAAGGCAGAATAATCAAAATGAATAGAAACATAAGAAAAATTAGTCAAAGCTTTTTGAACTACACACTCAGAGTTCCAAAGCCTGAATAAGAGTTTTATAGTGGTGCCCTAGAAGACAAGGGGCTTATCCTCAGTAAATTTGAACAGTATTCCTTCCCAAGCTAAAAGAATAGAGTGGCTAGATTTGTGTTATCAGACACTGAGAGATGCAGATAGCAGAGCAGACAAGAGAGTAGTGCCCATCCTTGAACTGATACGCTTCATTTACCACCTGCACTCTTCATACCAGAGGCAGAACTATCCATGAGAGACTCATGGCAATAATTCCTTGATTATCCTCGATAGACCAAATTAGACCTAAGTTTTTTTTTTTCACCCCTGGTAAGTGGATACATGACTAAACATGTTTTACCCTTCTTTATATTGTACGAACTGAAATGAAATAGGAAAAGAAAGAGACATTTTAAAATGTTACTCTTTATATCTCCCAGCAAAGGCATGTATTAAGACTAAGACCACAGATATAGCCATTCAGGAAAAGTGACTTCCAGGCAGAAGATAGGCCAGCAGTGATCTTGAGGGGGCAAAAGAGATTGGTCAGTCTCATGTACCATTTTGTTTAAATTAATTCTTACTCTCTTATATATGTCATACTCACCACAGTATTGTAAATGATCACATGATTGTTATTTATATCTAAATTATATTGGTCTCTTTCCTCAATGACTTTAGGCATTTCCTTGATTTGTTTTCTCTGCAGTTCCTACTGACTGTAGAGCTCTCTCTCACTCAAGCATTCTCAGTCTTATTTTTTTTTCTGTCACATACGAATCATACATAATTATAATCAGATGTCATCACGATGTGGACATTTTAAGAGACTCTACATAAAGACTAGTTTAGCTTCAAACACAAGACTTTTTGAAGTTCCATCTAAAGAAACTATGCTACCCTATCTGTTGATTTTTACCCATTCTACACCCAACATTGTATGTCTCTAACAAATGCTGTGATTAATTTTTCATTAGCAAATCTTATCTAATTCAACCCTCAACACAACAAACAAATGGAACATCATATCTATTCTCGACAAACCAGCAAATGTAAAATAACTTCTATTATCCCAGTATTATATGTCATGAGCAGTAGTTTTCACAAGCATTTCGTCTTGCTTGGCATCTAATATTCACCACTACAGTCTGATACTGCTCGTTTGCTTGGTTTGAACGCTCTTTGAAAGTATCAGACAAATGCAATTCATTTGCTGTTTTCAATTTTGCTATTATATTTTGATTTCACAGTAATTGCAAAGAAGTATACTTTCATCAGATTGGTGTGTGTACATGTCTGTGTGGTGTTTTCTTACTAATGACTGATGTGTGAGGACCTACTGTGGCTGGTACCACCCCTGAGCTGATAGTTCTAAGTAGTTTAAAAGACGAAACAAGACAGGATGAGCAAGCCATGAGGAGGAGTACAGGAAACAGCACTCCTCCATGGCCTCAGCTTTAGTTCCTCCCACCAGGTTCTTGTCTTGCTTGAGTTTCTGTCATGGCTCTTCTTGATAGATTTTTATTGGGGCATGTAAACTAAATAAACCCGTTGCATTGTACCCTACTTGCTTTTGGTTATGGACTTTTTCATAGCTCTAGAGAGTAAACCAGGACACCAGCTAAGCTGATAGACTGTGAGGTCTTTATCTGAGGTAGTTGTTCTCAAATACATTAAATTAAACTGGAAAGCAACAAAAACCAATCCACTTTACATCCCTGGATAAAGTTCGAGAACAGAAGATTCAGGAGCTGATAAATGCCCTACTGTAAAAGGAGAAAGTGGATCCATTGTCACTGGAGAGATGATAACTAAAGATGATAAATCTTTCACCAAACAGAGGTCTCTAAGTGGAGTTTCTGAATTTCCTTGTTTATTTTGACTCTTATTTTTCTACCTAACTATTGAAATTTTTTAATTGGATATTTTATTTTTTTACATTTCAAATGTTATCCCTTTTTTCTGATTTCCCCTCTGCAACTCCCCTATTTCATCCCACCCCCTTACCATGCTTCTATGAGGGTGCTGCCCCACCCCCCTAGCCACTGCCTCACTGCCCTAAGGGGGAACAAAATAATCAAGGGAAGTAGCGGATAGGAGGAACTTGGGAGGAAGAGAAGAGGGGGAGAGGAAAGGCGGGAACCATCTAGCATGAAGGGAGATGGAGGAGATGTACAGAGGTCAGGAAATTGAACAAAGGTGTGTAACAATGGATGACGGAGAACTGGAGATAGCAATCAGAAAGTCCCAGATGCCAGCAAAGCAAGAGCCTCCCAGGACCCCACAGGGATGACATTAGCTCAAATACCCCACAAAGGGGAGGGAGAACCTGTCAAAACTATTTTGACTCTTACTTTTAACTCCAGCTTACTTTCTGTATTTAGGGTCATAATAAAGTAGTGTCCTGGGGGACTGTCAAAATGCACATTGGATTGCCAGTTAGGTTGGGATTTCTCAGTGTGAAGCTACTAGAATTTTTCCTTTTATCAGCTGGAAAAACATCTTTTGCTGTGAGAATTTGTAATGTAAAGACATCTGCAATCGACTTTAATTTTTATTTATTCATTTATATTTTTTGTTCATTATAAATGTCTATAGTATAGAAGATCCTTAAACTTCCTAGATTAGGTTAAAAAGAAAACAATAGACACATATATGTCATATAAACATATATATTCTTATATTCTTTTTAATAGTCTTTATTAAATTATTTTATCTATTTACGTTCCAAAATTTGCCCCCTTTCCTTCTTGGTTCCCCCCCCCCCCGGAGTTCTTCACAGTATCTCTTATTCCACCCACCCCTGAGAGGGTGCACCTTTACCCAGTCACCAACCCCATACTCCCACCTAACCACCACCAGCATCCCTCTTCCCTGGGGTATCAAATTTCCACAGGATTAAGTGCATCCTCTTTCACTGAGACCATACAAAGCAGTCCTCTGCTACATATGTGCCTGTGGCCAAGAACCAGCCCAAGTATGCTTCTTGGTTTGGGGCTCAATCTATGGGAGGGCTGAGGGGTCTGGGTTAGTTGACACTGTTGTTTTTCCTATAGGGTTGCAGTCCTCTTCGCTCCTTCAGTCCTTCCCCTAACTCTTCCATTTTGCTCCCTGACCTCAATCCATTGGTTAGCTGTAAGTATCTGCGTTTGGCTCAGTCAGTTACTGGAATAGCCTCTCTAAGGACAGCCATCCCAAGCTCCTGACTGCACACACAATATGGCCTCAGTATTAGGGTCAGGATTTGGTGTGAACACCTGGGATGGGTCCCAAGTTGGATCAGTCACTGGGTGGCCTGTCTTTCATTTCTACTCCATTTTTATCCCATGCATGGGCATAAGTATGGAGAACAGAATATGAAGTTAAGAGACTCTATGAGGACAGAGGTTTACAACTTACTTAAGAGAGTCACAGAAAGCTTGGTTATCATGGGAATCCTGATCAGTGGTACCAGAAATAGGAAACCTGGGCACCCAAAGACATCTGCCCACAGCAGTTACTTTTATACTAATAATGAGTATGTGTCTGGACTCAGTTCCCTCTGAATATTTACTATATGCAAGTATTTCTATTACACTACTCAATTCAAGTGATTTACTACTTACCACATTCAATGGATATTCTTAATTTGAATGTTACTCAGTTTCAGATTATATTTTCACTTAGAATGCATATTTATTGTAGTTTATGGCATCAAATTTTAAAATTGTAAAAGAAAAAATAATTAATCTGTTTTATATTCATACTTATTTATGTAACATTATACTAAATGCAAGTGGGCACTAGAGACTGTCAAGCCTTCTCCTTCTTGAAAGAATCTGGCTTCATTCAAGTTGGAAAGGTGCTGGAATAGACACTCAATAGTAGTGAAGAGAATTTTAATTAGATTCATAACAAAGCTAAATATCCAATTTAAATTAAAAAATGTCTAAGAGATCAATAATTCTAAAACAAGGAACACACTGCAATATTATAATTTCCATGGGAATAATTTTCTCATTAAATCCAAAATTTACTAATTTCTTGAAAGAAAAGCAATAAACTGTTGTAAAAACAGCATGAAACTGAGAGGCAGCAAAACTTGGTTCATACTGAGAGACTCTGACATTTCTCAAATTCGTCTGAAAATGCATTTAACTTCCTAATGGGAAATTACTGTTAAGATAGTCACTCAAAATCATGATATCAAAACATGCAATAAATTAGCAGGCACTTTGGACTAAAGAGAGAGATGGCTCAGGAGTTAAGAACATGCAACACCTTACCAGAGGACCCTCAGTACCCACTCTGGGATGCTTACAATTGCCTACAACTCCAGCTCAAATGACTCAGCACCCTTTTCTGGCCTCCATGGATATTGTACTCAAACATACTCTCACACATACATACACACACAGATGCACATACATACACACTCATACACACGCATGCTACTTTCACACACATAAATACTATATACACACTCACATACATACTACACATACCCACACACATACCCACACTCATACATACATACATACACACTCACATGCACACACACACACATATATATATATATATATATATATATATATATATATATATATACACACAGATACTCATACTCATACACACACTCATACACAGACACTCACACACACTCACACACACACATTCTTTAAATGAAATATAATCTTCAGGAAAAAAAAGGTTCAGGTACCCTCTGGATACACATTAGAATCTATAACATCTTTTGAGGTCCTCTTTCAAAAGTGGAAAAATGCATACAGGAGAACACACACACACACACACACACACACACACACACACACACATTCCTACCAGGCCTCCTTAATGCAGAAGTAATTGTGCAGAGTACAAGTGAAATAATGTTACTTCATCCTTGAGATTATTCTGTAGTTTAACAGTTAACAGCCAGATGGCCCAGTCAGTCAAGAAGGAAGACACAGGCAAGAGAATATGAGGAACACAGGAAGACAGCTGCTCCATTCCGAGCTCCTCAAGATCCCATGGGTTTCTCCACATTACCTTCACTGTCCTGTTGCTGGGTTCACTCTGCCACGGCATTTTTACAGCCAACCTTATTAATCTCATGCCACCTCATAATGTAATGCACCCTCTCCATGCACTATGGTCCTCATTCCCATTGTCTGGAATCAGGGAATGCACATGAGAGAAACCATGAACGACTTCAGAACTAACACTCTTGAGTCCAGCTGGCACCAAATCACCTTTTAGATTATTTAATTAGCTTCTATGAAACTCTGTTTCTTTTCCCTCTTATTAACTTGAAAACAAGGAAATCACCTAGCCACAGTCTCTGACACACTAATTATGGATGAATGTTGGAATGATAATGATAGCTACCAGCTTTGGAAATGTAGAGATTGTTAATTCAAAGTTAATCACACTCAATGATGCAGAATATTGTTATTGACCTAATTTCCTACAGAGTGAGAATAATAAGTACTTGATGAAGACAGTAGCCGATTACTGATGGATCAGGAGGTCTGAAAGTCTGCAGTCCAGCCAATGTCATTTTAATCACGGGATTACTAAAGATCCACCAGCCCAGGGCATTGACAACACCCACAGGACCCCAGGATAAGTGAAATGACTCCTGGGGCTGGCGATGTGGTCCACTGATAGAGTGTCTGCCTGGCATGTAAGAAGCCTTGGGTTTGATGCCTGTCTGAGTTCACTTTCTATTTCTGTGATAAAGAAAAGGGGGTAAAGCAAGTGTGTAAAGAAAGGATTTATTTGGCTTTGAGACCCGGATTGTGGTTCACTGTGGGAAGATGGGGCAGGAACTGAAGCAGAGGTCATGGAAGAATGCTGACATGCTCAACGCTGTACCCTAAAATGTTTGTATTGCTCAAGTTTCCTGCTTCTCAGAGTTGGGAGATTATCACGATAGTGTATAAACATGTGAAGTAGACAGTGTGAAATGAGTTTTCCTCTCTGTGGAAATCTTGTACAAAGGGCATAACCAGCTGTTACAATGTAATCACATTGCACATCTTCAAATGATGAGGCTGACTGACCCTCTTTATCTGTTTGGAAAGTGTTCTTATTAGGGATAATCACCAAGAAGAGGCACAAATAAAATAACAATTCTAAATATTTCCTTAATCTAAAAGAACTCCAAAAACACCCAACCGTGAGACTAATTCCAAAGTGAGTAGAAATGTGCAAATAGAATGGCCACGGTAGGTATCTGTCAGCTGATTTGGCAATGGAACTAGCCCAGTTAAGAAGCCTGGGGGAGCTGTGCAGCACGCCACTGCTGCACAGAGCAAGATTTTCACTTGACACTTTCGCGTTTTCACTTGGAGGCTTCCTTCATTACAATGAGTAAATTCACATCACCAATCCCTTCTGAATAGTTCATTCAGTCCTGTGGTGTTTTTTTTTTTTTTTTTTTTTTTTTGTCTTCGACAGTTCTATCATTTTGCCTCTTTAAAGTTCTATAGCCCATTCTGCTAAGGCAGTGGGACTTGCCTCTTTACAAGCCTCATCTTTAGAGCACGCTTGCTAAAGTGGCTGTGATCATAATGGACCCTTCTTGCCTTCTGTTACCTCTGAGCAGCAATAGCCCGGCTCACTCTCAGGGTCAGCAGTAACACACGTGACTGGAGTTCATGACGGGTCACTGTGTTGTATGGAGAGAGATGAAGAACGAATGGATATGAGCTTAATGGCTTTGAAAAATGTGCTGAATTTCTCTAGTACTAAATGGATAATTGGTTTATCACACTTAGTGTACTGTATTTATTCACATTATGAATGAATAATACAAAGAAGTAATTTCAGACAGGAATCTAAATTTTAGGCTAGAACAAGGAAGTAGGCTTCAGACATGAAAATGACCTTGGGCTAGGATAGGGAAGTAGGCTCAGATACTTTGGTCATCCTGATAAGCCTTTAGAAACAGTGATCATGGGAGTGTTCACACAACTGGGTTTAATGCCTTGCTTTTTCTTCGACTATTTGTGTTTATTGTCTTGCTTGTTCCTTGACTATTTGCATCTATTGTATTGCTAGACCCTCAACCTACAACTGACCTTAATACATGCATGTAATTAAAATGGTATAAAAGCATAAAGGAGGAGGGGGGATGGGATGGGGGTTCTAGGGAGGGGAAATGGGGAAGGGGATGGCATCTGTATTGTAAATACATAAAATACCCAATTAAAATAACTTTGTAAATAATGAATGGATAGTTGAATATTAACTTTAAATCTGGCTGTAAGAAAATGAAAATCTACCTTCATTTTGTATGATGCTTTAGAACACAAATTTAATGCATTTGTCCTTGTATTTACATAGACAGGGCAGAATGGTATAATACGGAAAACAAAGCTCTATTACAGCTTAACATTATCATCATCATCTTCATCACCACCACCATCATCATCACCACCACAACCACCACCACCATTACCGTCATGATGATGATGATGATGATGATGATGATGATGATGATGATGACGATGATTTTAGATTCTCTATACAGACTCCTGGAGAATTTTTCTACTTCACAGTTAAAGAGTGAAGAATTAACAGGATAGTTCTGTAAAGCTGATATCTTATTCTTTCCTGTAGTCCTTCCTAATACAGCATAGCTCCTAAACTCTCAGAAGTGGCCTGTATAAGCTAATCAGAGTTTAACAATATCTTCACAACTTAGCATAGAAGCCAACGGCATGAGTCACTTACTCTGAATATCTCTTTTTAAATGTTTTTTCTTCTACATCCTGACCACAGTTTTTCCTCTCGCCCCCACTTCCCCTCTCCGTGCCCCATCCACTCCTCTGTTTCTCTTCTGGAAAGGGCAGGCCTGTGTAGATATGAACCTGCCATGGCGTATTAAGATGCAGTGAAACCAGCCATTCTGTTTCTATTAAGGCCAGACAATGCATCCCAGTAGGAGGGAAGGGTCCCCAAAACCGGCAATGAGAGTCAGAGACAACTCCTCCTCCCACTCTTAGGAGTCCCACAAAAAGACCAAACTATACAACTGTGACATGTGAGAGGACCTCGCTTATTGTTGATCAAGGGTTTCAGTGTAGATACTTGTCTTGTTTGTTCCCAAACAGAAGAAGGAGAATGAGGAGAAGAAAGATGGTGGCAAATGTTAATTTATACAAAGGAAGAATAATGAACGCAGTCACAACTTCCTCAATCTTAGCAATTAAAACATTTTTTCAAACTTAAGTGTGTGTATTTTAAGGCTCAACATTTAAATATGTTAAAACTGCATTTTCTTGTCAAAATATATCTTTTTTCCTTAAGGGAATATATATATGTATATATATATGTCATTCACTGGTACTTTTTAAAATGCCAAATAAGGAGCTAATGGCACAAGTAAGGTAACACTAAAAACTGAAGTAACATTAAATGTGCAAAGCAATATATAAAAAGATGAGTCGACTTTCAGGGTGAAAGTTTAATTTGGGGCCCATTTATTTATTTATTTTTAGTACAGTATCTGTAATCATTCATTCATTCATGCACATAATGTATTTTGATATTATTTACTACAATTACTATCCTTAACTCCTCTCAGAACCCCTACCCGCCTCACTCAAAACTTGTGTCCTCTTTTTAAATTATTTATTTATTACTTTTAACATGTGTGGGTATTGTGCTGGAATGTATATCTGTGTACCATGCTCATGCAATGTTTTCATAGAGCAAAAGAGGATGTGCATACCCTGGAACTGGAGTTACAGACAGATGTGCTAGGAATTGAACCCAGGTCCCCAGGAAGAGCAGCCAGTTTCCCGCCCCCCCCCCCCCCACACACACATACACTACCTTATTTTTATCCCACTGAGTGCAATGTGTGCTATTCATATGCTCATGGGCATGAAGTTATCAACATAGTGTGCTACTAGTGGCAACACTCTTGATGGTCCTTCAATCTTGTGGAAGGTATGTGATGCAGATAGCCTCTTTGCTATTGTCCACTCTCTAGTCTCTTTATTCTCTGTGCTTTGGCCAGTCATAATGTTCTGCAGTAATTCTGTCCACTGTGCAAGGACACCTCTCTGATAGGGTCTGAGAGCTGCACTGATATGTGTAGATGAATAAAAATAGAAGACACAAAAATACTAGGATATTTAGTAATATAGTAGCAATAAGTTCTTTGTTGTGCCTCATAGGCTGAGCCATAGGTCCTTGGCAGAATTTATACTATCGAGCATAAATTTTCTATGTAGAACAGGCCTTAAATCAATTAAAAAGCAGCTAATTGTTTCCATAACATTTACACTATCTTGCCATGCTGGCCACCACTGTAGCTCACAAGTTGGGTGATGGTGCTGAGTTCTACTTCCCGGCCTCCTGCTTCGCCCCTATTGTTATGAAGGCAGACCATCAGGAAAGAAGCTTCACACACAGTCAGTCACAACTTGGTTGTTCCATACCCTGTGGTCAAAGTATCTGGTACCTTTAGCAATAGCATCTTACTATCAGCGTCTCCTGGGTAAAACCAAGAACAATGGTCCATGCTGGGTTTTTAAGGAAGATGTCTCTAAGATAACCTGACTGCCAACTCTGGCTAGGTATCACACACATGGCACTGTGGTTTTCATTTGGTAAAATATAGCTTCTGGGAAAAGCATAATCTCCCTATATGGAGTGGAAAAAATGAAAAATAGAAATTTTGAGAAAGAAGAGATGACTTAGAATGTTTTCTATCCCCTGTGAATAAAATGAAACGAAATGTAGACTGTTGAGAGTTTGGAAAGAAATTTCTCAGTCTGTGGGCTCAGACATGCCTGGGTGCAGGAGTAATATGTGTCATAATCCTCTGCTGCCACCCATTCTCTTTGTTTGCCCTTCAATCCAAGTCTGTTTTGTTAGCTGTTCTCCCATGCTGTACAGGGGAGAAAACTGAAAGTTTTCATCACAGGACAACCTTGTTAACAAAGATAAGTAATAAAAAGACTCTGAAAGAACTGGGAACTGTCTGTTGTTATGCTACCTGGGTACCTGAGGTGTGGATTGAGTTCAGAATGCACCTCAGCTCACAGTGACACTAGAACTATGCAAAGTGAGGAAGATGTTCTCCGCCCAGAAAAAGGCAGAATAAAGGGGCTGAGAAGCAGCCTAGAGGGGAAACAAAACAGCATCTACTTAATTTAATGAGTGAAGCTTCTGTCCATAACTTCTGATAGAAGATATTAATATTGAGCTACTCCTACTATAAAATGTCTAATTTAGTATCCACTCAGTGTTAGTGGTCACATCCTTTTGTGTTCCGAGCCCCTCCGTGTCCCCTTCGCCCGCGAAAAAAGACACGTGAGGCAATGTTCGGGTGGTTACCACAGCGAGGCTTTACTTCTTGTATAAGCAGAAGCAGAAAGACGGAAAGACCAGAAAAGGCACTGCTTAAATACACCCTAGAGTGACGTGTTCACTTCTGATTGGCTGTTCACTCATTACCCATAATACGCCCTGGGATGGGCAGTGGCTTTGGCGAGCTTTTTGCCTTTTGCACCTGCGCAGTCAGTTGTTTACTTGTGGAGACACGGGATGTCAGCGCCATCTTGCAATGGCGGAATGTATCACCGCTAACCGCGGCTTCCTACACTTTTGTCCAGTGAAAACAGGTTTCTATGGAAAAAATACATCAGCTTACTGTATAGCACCATGGGTGATGGTGTAATTTTAAGTCAGTTGGCACTGAACTCGGATTTTGTTCCATCTTTGCTGTCTCTGTGGACCAGGATACAATTCATTGTTGTTCTCTCATCTGTAAAACAAGGATATTCTTTATCCTTGAGTGTACAAAATTGAAATTTAATATGTATATAAAACATGATCTTAGCATATAACTGCTCAATAATTGCTGAATATTTTAATTGTCAATTGGTCCTATAAATCTTTTGAAACGTGGGTCAAGTCAACAGTAGGCACTAAAACACTCATAAAGAAGACTGTGACACAGACAGAGCGACAGAGGTTCACATTGCTAGTATAAGGCAGACAAGATTTAAACGAGTATCTCTGATTTATACTTTTAAATGTCACCACATTTCACCTGTGTTTCCTATCAAGATAGAGACAGAATCTTGGTGTTTATTTATGTGAAATATTTTTTCTAACTGGAAAATTTGAAATGAAATTGTATCAATTCGAATGACAACATAAATAAATTGTGGTTGGCTCAAATGTATGCAGTAGAAAATATGGTAACCTTTATACATGTGATTTACAGGTTCATAGGATGTATATAATCTTATTCTTTATAGTCCTCTGTGTTCCAAAAGCATTATAATCCTGGGTAGCTCTTTGTCTTTATATATTTTAATTTATTTGTTTATTTTATATGTATTGTTGTCTTAATTTGGGTTTTTATTGCTGTGAAGAGAGATTATGACCATGACAACTCTTATAAAGAAAAACATCTAATTGCAGCTGGGTTGCAGTTCCAGGGGTTTAGCCTATCATCATCATTATGGAAGGAAGCATGGTGACTAGTAGGCAGACATGGAACTGGAACAGTAGATGAGCGTTCTACATCTGAATTGGCAGGCAGCAGCGAGAGACTGAGACACATTTCATCTAACAAATCCACACTTACTCCAACAAAGCCACACCTTCTAATAGCACCTCTCTCTATGGGTCTATGGAGTCATTTTCACCAGACTACCACAAAGGTACACCTGTTGTATTCCACAATTGTATACATGCATCATGTAGTTTTAGAAGCTCATGTAGAACTCAGAGAAGAGCATCAGATGCATTGCAACTGGATTTACTGGTAGCTGTGAGCTTCCATGTGGATGTGTGAATCTTAAACACAGTCTTCTACAAGAGCAATCTTAATATCTAAACTATCTCTCCAGCCTCAATTCACAGACTTTTAAGGCTGTAAAATAGTAGATTTTACAGATCTGGGTAAAATCTACTATTTTACCCAGATCATCCATGTTCACCCAAGCAGACTTGGGCGAAAAGCTTTATAACGATGGCTTCCAGTCTTGCATGAGGCAACTCACATTCTATGTGGCCACTGCTACCTTGTTCACCTTGGTGATTTGTATTGGTTAGAGGCAGTCACAACTTTTGATGGGTTTTCAAGATGCTTTTGTTTATCAAAGTATAACATCTGTGAACTCAATTAATTGGTTTATAACTTAATTGTTGCATTGACTGACTGATGATTAGAGAGAGAAATAATTTGCTTCCCTACCCCCAACTGGCTCTGAGTCATTCTGTGTTTCTACTGTAAATGTAGGTGACATTTCATAAATTTTTGTCTATTACTTTGTTGACAAAGAAAGGGATATAAATAATGCTGCATAGAACTTGGTATACATTCAAGTTACCCTGACAGGTTGGAGCAAAGGGACCAACTCCAACAAGAGGATAAGCAATAAGGATAGATAAAAGATCCACATTTATATTCAAAAATGTCAATTATGTATGGCCTGCATTTCTTTCTGAAGCTACCATAGGAATATAAAATGGTAGAACCACGGTGTGCCAACTTTTGAAATAAGATAGAAAACGTGCATGGTACTATACCATTGGAATAGAGACTTCTAAAGAAAGAATAGGATAACAGCTGAGATTTCTGCAGTAATTCAGTTATGAGATGAATTATTAACAGTATGTAGATTAAGATAGAAATAAAATCTAAATATTCTCAGTGAAGACTTAGAAATTTTGAATTGTGGACTTGGGTGCAGGGAAAATTCTTACTGAGGGTTTTCATATGAGAACATTATGATACTTAAGAAATGTTAATTTTGTTTTTAATTTTTCAATATTTTTTGAGGAAAGATCTCACTAGATAGCCATGGATATTCAGGAACTTACAATGCAGACAAAGTTGTCCTCAAACTGAGAGATCTGCCTTCCTCTGCCCACAAAGTACCAGAATTAAGTGTGTGTGCCCTCATGTCCTGCTTATTCCAGATTTTTTAACCTAAAAACTTTAACAATCAAGAAAGCAGAAAATGCATAGAGTAAGGAAGACAGATATGAAGGAGAGACAGAGGAGGAGAGGTGGGACAAAAGGGAGAGAGGAAAGAAATATGGACAATAAAAAGATCATTGAAAAGGAGTAGCGATGTGTAGAAGGAGTGGGAAGGAGGGGGAGAAGCGCTGTAGGGGGAAAGGGAAGGGTGCCAACTATCTACTTAGAAGAGGCAAGTAAATGGGTAGTTTAGAGGAATATAGAAAAGAAAGAAAGGAAAATGAAGGCATGAGAGAAGGGTAGAGGCAGGGACTTGTCAGCAGCATAGACTTAGAATTTCCATAGGTGGGCAGCTTTAGACATTCTAGTTAATTTAGTAGTCTTTCATAATAGTGACATTTCATTCTAGTTTCATTATTAATTTACATAGGTCAAATTCAGATGCTGTATTAGATTACAGCTAGTATCTCAGAAACTGTCTCTTTACTATGTTTACTCCTCTTCCTTGACCACTTGCCATTAGAAGCTAGCATTGCAGACACCTTGAAGATGGTATCCTTGTGGTTCCTGTGCTTGTTGTCTGCATATTCATTTGAGGTTTGCATTGGTATAGGATGCACACCTCAATTCACAATTCTACCTGAGCTATGCAAAGTGGAGAAGATTCTCCCATCCTCATTTTCCTGGTGAAGATACAGTCAAGTGCAATGAATACACATCAGTTCTTATACTCAGCAACCACAAACTGTGTTCAGAAACAATTCATAGAACCTAGTATATATTATAAAGGCCAGAAAACTTAAGAAAAAGTGAAAAAGAAGTGGCTACATTTATCATATTTTAGAAAAGAAAATGTGGTGTCAGCAAAAGTTTCCTCAATTATTTAATAGAAATCATATATATATACATATATATTATATATGTATTATACATATATAATATATATGTATATATGTGTGTGCACATACACACACATATATATGCTCTCTATATGTACACACACATAATATATATATATATATATATATATTAATTTGTGAGTATTAGAGATTTAAGATCTTCCTTCGTGATGTAACTGTTCTACTACTTAACAAAATTGCCAGCTGTAGAACCCTAAGCTTTAAATAAAGATACTGTCAGCCACTGATGAATCACTAATATAATAGAAGCTTTAATAGTACTTCTATATTTTCCTGTGTAAAATATTAAAACTTCTACCAAATTTCCTTTTATTTCTTGGATATATTAAGATATAGCTTATGAATCATTGATTTCCAGAATCGTAGTGGGTTCTTTAGATAATTTCTTAATAAGCATAATGAGAGTATAAAGATTACTCTACAGGTTTTGCAACCATAGTAATAATGAAGGAAACATCTTTGAGTTTGATTGGAGACATCTATTCTTATGTCAGGTGGACTTTAATGCAGGAGCTTGAGTGCCAGCCACTGATGGTCACATAAAACTTCCACTTAGTCAGTGTCCTCTGGGTTTTGTTTTGTGGATTAAATGAATGAATACCGTTTTCAATGAGTAGATAGTTTAGAAGCGTGTTTTATTATAGACTCATAAGCGATAGCTCAAAGGGATAACTCCTGTGCAGCAGGAGTGAGTGTCGCAAACAGTGGTCTCACAGAACTAATATTCTGGAGGATTTGTAATGGTCCCAATGGCAGAACCTAGGTTGAGGCATAGAACATGTCTGATCCCATTGATCCACACATAAGGTGTTCAAATGGTTTCTCTCAGATTTGTACATGTCTTCCATATAGATTCTTGGAAGATGTGCTTCTGTAGGTAGAAGAGAGATAATGAGAAAACAGATTCCTTTCTGGTATCTGTGACCTTATTCCAGGATGGAACCCAGGACATTTCCTTCTACTGCCCAACAGCAAGAGCCTTGCAATGTCCCTAACTCAAACTCCCTGATGGATTTTTTTTTTTTAAATCAGCGTTAGTAGAAAAAGAGAATCTAGCCTTAGGAAACCCACTTTGAACAGCATTTTTGGTTCCATATGACAGGCCAGTCCCACAGGAGTACATCTGAAAATCACTATTAAGCCCTCTTTAATATGTATAGTTAGTTTATACAACCAATACCATGGAAAGCTGACAATTATAAATATTTCCTATGTAACTGAGATGCATATATGACTTGTACAGGCCCCCCCTCCAAACAACCCATCAAAAACTAGGAATGAAAATGAAAGGCAATCAGACTACCTTGTGAGGAGTACAAGTATCCTGTCTAGATGTTGTTAAAGGATGGCTCCATCCACTTCTTGTTTCTCTTCTGTGCACCTGTTACCACAGATAAGAGCTACTTGAAGTTAGTTCGGTCCCTATATTTAGCAACAGGCCAACTTGCTATCGGGTAGTGTCTAATTTGAAATCATTTGAATTTAAACATCTAAATCAGAAAAGATGACTCCGGGCACTACTCTCCTCATCCTTAGCACGTTTAATCAATCTCGTTCAGTATCTATGTATAGCAGGTGCAGGTTTTATTCTTTGAATCCTTAGCCTCTAAAATAAAGACACTACTCTTATTTTTTGCTCCCTTTACCAGAAAATATTATAAATAACATCCAGTATATAGCAGAGACAAAATTCCCTTCTTTCTAGAGCTTCCATTATATGTTATCTTTAGAAATATCTGAAGAGCAATGCCATCTAGGATGAGAAAAGATCGATCTGTGGTAACATTTCTGCCCATCTTTTTGTCTAGACCATGCCCCTCTTGCTAGTGACAAGAGATAATGATGAAAGAGAAAATGTATAGGGTTCTAACACATCAGTTCATAAGAACATTCTTTTTGAATATTTGCTTACCATGCATGAGGCGTTGGCTTATCTCAATATCTTCTCCCACACACAGTTCTATTATTTTAAGAAGATAGGCCCATGAAGATGGATCAGCAGTTAACTGTGCCTGCTACTAACCCTGGTGATCTGAGTTTGATCCCTGGGACTTACAGGGTGGAGAAAGAGAGCTGACTTTTTTTAGGTTATCTTCTTATATCCACTTGCATATCATGGCTTGTTGACACCTGTGTACACACCACTCATACACAATAAATAAATATAATTTAAAATAACATAGACTGATATTAAAAGCTTTATTACTCATAAATTTGATGAAAGCTATATTCTGTTCATTTGGTTAGCCTGGATTGTTTAAACAGAGAAAACTGACGGTCTGAGAAAAACAGATCCTACAACTGCACAGTTTTCTTTCTTTCTAAGAGAGTCAATGACACACACATACAATTCTTATTTCTGATTTCCATGTGCAGTTTCTAAATACCTTTGAATCTTGCTCTTGCTTGGCAAATCTGTTGCTTCAAAGCTTGTCATGAAAAATAATTATCAGCTCACTATTGCCCTAAACTAATAAATTCATCCTGCAAATCACAACTTGTTTTCTAAAGGTCAGGGTCACTAACTACCCATTAACTCTGAAAATTATTAAATTAAATATGAAAAGGAAGCAGTTTGTTGGGTTCTCTCAAAATCAATTCATGCCAGTTACATGTATACACATCGAATCTATATACTTATGTATTTTGATGTGAGAAATAGTGAATGTAAAAGCATTTGGAACTGAAAAACTGTAACCACCCAAAAGTGTCCTCAATGTCATGAGAATCCATTGTTTCGACTCCTCTCTACAGACTTGTACTTAATTGAATCTACTGGGTCTGTTCATGAGATATTTCAAACTACACAAAATAATCTTTGATGAGGTTTATGCATTTTTATATTCAAGGGTAGGGCTGCTAAATATTAAAAATCAACACTGTCATGTCACAAAGCTCCCTCAGATATCAGGTGGTAGATTAAAGATGGGTACAGTCAAGTAGAACAAGTTGGTAAGACATATGTTGAGTCCCAAATAAAAAGATTATGCCTGAGGTTTGTGAAGCAAATCTAATGAAGCCAGTTTTCACTTTCAAAGGTATAGTTTAGATGGTTAGATAAGAAGCCAGAAGCTTTAAGGAGGTTCTTCTACTGAGGAAGACTTGCAGCTCTGTAAATTATTCATGTTCCTGTGTGGGTAAAAGATACGTTAGCCATATTAACAAGTTAAACAAGGGATAGAGTTCTCCTACCTGTGAAAGTGTACGCTAACTACAAGTACTGAACACTACTTGACAGGAAATGTTCATCTGGTATTCCCTCTATCCTTGCCACATTCCTATGGAACAACGGGGTCTCCCTTAATGAGAGGTTGACTAGGTAAGTAAAATGCATAGTCCAGCAGTGGTGCTTTGATGATAGTCTCTTGAGAACAAGAGCATGTGCTCTATTGTTTCAGACACCAAAGGAGGATTTGTTAGCAAAAATCACTTTTAATCATAAAAGTTTATTTACAGGAAGAACTGATCACTTTTACATAGGTCTGAATTTCTTCTTTCCAATCACCACTGCTAACTCCTGTGGGACTTTGTGAAGAACAAACTGTGATGATGCAGGGCAGTGATTTATTTCAGGAAAGCTCCCATGATCCACAGAGCTTGGTAGTCATGCCTCTGTGCTAGTTCGTTTAATGCTAGAGACCAGCACTGCATTCAGTGCAGCCAAGTTCTTGATCTCCTCAATTTGGCACTAGATTTTTACAATTATATGCAATAGGTTTCTATGAGATTAGGATCAACCCATAGTTACCAGCTCATAAATCAGACAGAGTGTTAGTACAGCCATGAGCCATTAAGGACTCAGGATTCTGTAGTTGTGGTGCATGTTTGGGCATTCATTGTGTATGTCTCAGGATTTAGAGCATCCACACTGCTGGCTGTTCTGTGTACAACAGGATAGTTGTTCAATGGGCCAGCCCAGGATGGGAAGTAAGAGAAGTGACTATTCAATAGAGCAATGGCTTTATTTGTTCTTCACAAATTCCCATGGGACTTAGCAGTAGCCATTTAAAAGAAGAAATTCATATCTACTAGGAGCAAAAGGAAGTATGTAAAAATGATCAGTTCTTCCTGTAAATAAAGCTTTCATGATGAAAGGCAATCATCACCAACAATAATAATAAATAATAATGTCATTTGTAATGTATCTTATTGAGAAAGCATTGTGCCCTTGGTGAAATGGCTACAGATGAATGGAAGTGACCACTCTAGTTAGCACTGTAGAGAATTCAGGATTAATTCCTCCTAAAAGTCATGATTTTGATCATGTCAGGTGCTTTTTATTTAAATTAACACAAATGTCAAAACTTACTTAAAAGTGAATCATATCCAAGTGCTATTAAGAATGTAATGTTGCATTTAAGGATTCCAGTTTAACTGTAGTCTTCTTTAACATCATATTAAAATATTGTGCAGCAGGAATAGCGAGTTCCTTGATTTCCTTAATCATCTTCTACATTGCAGAATTTATCAACTATTTATTATCTTGAGAGCACAAGCCCTAGCACTGTGTGAATTGGGCATGTGGTACATATATTGGGGATGGTGGTACATATCTGTGCTCCCAGAACGTGAAAGGAAGAGGCAGGCAGATGTAAAATTCAAGGTCATTCTCTGCAAAATATTGAGTTTAAACATAGTCTAAGCTACAAGAAACCTTTCTCATCAAATAAACAAAACCAAGAATCACATATTAGGAGTAGGTACAGAAGTCCTCCTAAATGGTTAGCATTGCTCAGGGAGATTCCAGGTGCTGCAGCTTTCCTCCAAGAGTTTTGGAGAACAGAGCAATGCTTTACAAAGTTAAGTGCTTTGATGGGGTCATCTATACAAAGTTAATAAAAGCAGGAAGCAATTTAAATGCCCTAAGGGAAGAAAGGGTCCATATATCAACAAAACAACAATTTAGACAAAGTAGCTACTGTCAATAAATCTAAAAGCAATATTCATAGTAATGAGAAGCAATTACTGGAATGAACAGAAGCAGATACACTCTCCAGACTCTGCTTTGCCATTTGCCATTAACAGGCATTTCAGTCTTGAAAGAAAAGCATTCATTTTCAACTTAAAAATGAGAGTATCCCTCTGGCCACTGCCAATAGATCACAAATATCCAAGTTGTGTGACTCATAATTTCTAGAATTCCTTTCTTGGTATTTTTTGGTGAGGAATAAAGACCATGACGTAGCATCAAGTGGTTGACAAACTGACAGCAAGATCACATTGCTGGACACAACACTTACACATCTTATCGAACATGGAGAAGGCAATCTGGTGCCTACATAGATTGTTCATCCCTAAGTGCTAGCATCTTTGGCACAGGACTGTACTCTGCATGCTACCAACAGAGAAACATAAACACCAAGCCAGTCACAGACACTTTAATAGGGTGTTCTGATAGGTATGATACAGAAAAGTAGCACAAAACTTGTGAGAGTAACCAATATCTTTTTTTGACTTTCAGGCCCACTCAAAGAGAGGCAGCCCATACCTAACCCTGCTTTTTTCACCAAAATTCAGAGAATAGATAACCCAGGGATTTAGGGTAAAGCCAAATACAACTGTTCTAAAAAAACAAACAACAAAATCACTCCTAATGGCTATACTCATAGATCAATGCCTTGCTCAGCCATTGTCAAGGAAGCTCCCTCCTGTAGGATATGGGAAGAAATACAGAGACTCTCAGTCAGGCATTATGCCAGGAGTGATAGACCTTGGAAAATTTAGTCATAATTGTGACTAAATCCCTCCACTGAGGGATCAGGGAACCACTGTGGAGGAGGAGAGAGAAAGAGTCAGAAGGGATGGAGGACACCAAGGAAACAAAGCTCCTTAAATCAATATTAACAAAGCTCAAATGAACAAAGTCTAAGGCAGGCCACACTCGGGTCTGCACAAGGTCCTTTGGGTATATATTCTGGCTTCCAGTTTAGTGTTTTATGGAATACCTGAGTGTAAAAACAAGTGGGTCTCTGATTTTTGTGCTTTTTCTTGGGCTGTTTTGTCTTATTGTATATTATTTTGCTATGTTTTGTTTTTATTTCTTAGAAGGTTACCTTTTTCTGTCAAAAGACATAATGGGAATATATTTGTATGGAAAAGGAGGTATGTGTGTGGAGGGATGGAGGCAGGGGCTGAAAAGAGTAGAGGAAGAGAAGACAGCAATTAGGAAAAAAATCTCTTCAATAAAAGAGAAAAAATAAAAGTTAAGAATGAAAACAGGTCAGCTTACAAGGAGACATCCTTCACAGAGACGAACGGATGCTAGTCTAAGGCAACAAGGACAAGATAGTCGGGGTAGCTCTGTGAAGCACAACAGCACTGGTAAAAAGTGCTGTAGCAGATACTTCAGGAATTCAGCACAGACCCTGTCTGCTAAAGCTCTAATCTGGTAGGTCTGTAAGAAGTGCAGGAGTTGAGAAAGGAGACAGAGTCTTAAGAGGAAGAAGATCTTAAACATCAAAACACTAGCATTCACAGTCTTTAAACTGTTTGTCAGTGCCTATGGAGCCACTAGGAAAATGAATGCTAAAGTTTCTCATACAAAACAAAGCTAACTAAAAATAGATCTACTATACTCTAGGGATTGTTTACCATTCCTATTTATATACCGAAGTGGTTTTATATGCTTTCACTGAGATTTCTATGAATTGATAGTTATTGCTACTTTATTCATAATATCAAAGAAATGGAACTACTCCAGATGCCCATTAACAAAATAATGTGTAATGAAAATGTGGTATATATAAACAATAGAATTTTATTTACCCATAAGAAAAGACAGAGTCAAGAAAATTGTAGGAAAAGAGATGAAACTAAAAAAATTACATTATGTGAGATAACTGAGACCCAGAAAGTCAAACCATGTATGCATTCTTTCAATTGTATCCTAGCTTCTGTTTTTTTTTTTTTTTCTATATTGGTATAGGAGTGGGTAAGATTAAAGACTGGGAAATCAGTATTGGCAGGAGGCTTATATGTGTAGTAGGGAAGGGTAGTAGAACACACACATGATGAGAAGTGGGAATTACAAACCTAGTGTTAGAAGGGAAAGTAGGGACTGGGCAGGCAAAAATTGAGTATGAACAATAGAGTATTAACTAAAAGAAGGTAGGTATAAAGCAAAGACATGATTGTCAAAATTCCTGGGTAGGCCTCTTACTTTGCTTGCTAATAATAAATTAAATCACATTTTAAAAAACATGAACCACGAGAGCAGCTTGGAACGTTAAAATGCACTCAGTGCAATAAACAGAGTTTCCTGTCCCTTCCTGTCCCAAAGCTAGCAAGAGCTCAAAGGCGATCCTGTGAGGCTAAATCCAAGTAAGTGCTCCTTACCTCAGGCACCCAGCCAGAGTCCTGGGTCATATAAAACAGCTTTTAACTGACAACGAAGTTCACTCAAACAGAAAGGGAATGCAGTTTATTGCAGCTCATAATTTCTTCCTTGTTTGACCCAGAGAGGTGGAGTACAATTTCCATACCCAACTTTCTCACCTTTCTAGACAGAGTATAGTTTTCATGCCCTCCTCTATGGAAAACTTGTTTTTTCCATTTCCCAGGTTCACCTGCCTTGCCTTCTTCCAAGCATACTGTTCTTTCCCTGAATTCTGGTTGCATTAAGAAGTTTCCTAAATCTTTTTTCTAGTCTCTGGAATGTCATGACATGTATGTACTAAGGATACTGTTCCGTACCTTAAGCCTCTTCACCAAAGGTTCAGGTGATTTTGCTGCTCTCTGGTTAGGAATGTAGAATTCTTATCCAACTTTGTATGCCTCTACATTCTGGACAATGAAGTGTATACAGCTACTTTTACAAACTGTAAAAGCAAGGGATTGCATAGTATCTGCACTTAGATTATAGGAGGTCAAGTGCTCAAAACAATTGGGAAAAACAAATAGACTGTTCCATGAAAGAATCACAATTTAACCTAGGAGTAGTCAGCACTGAAATCAAGGGTATTTGCTCGTAAGTTTTAAGTTATGGTCAAAAGGGATGCTTGTATTTTGTGGCCAAAGGAACTGTTTTTATTAGAGTGAAGATTAAAGTGACAAAAATGCTAAAGATTGTGAAATAAACTCAGTCTGAAATCAGATTTTGGGCTATGTTTCGAGCCTGGTGATCCCACAGTGTCAGGCTCGGTCTCCTGTGCCGGGAAGATTGTACAAGGGCAGCAGATTGACAAAGAGATTGGAAAGCTGACTTCTATTTGACCTTCATTTTTTCCTATCAAATTGTTCTTCGTAGTGGAAAAAGCAGAATAAATGCATAAAATCAAATTGTCCTCATATGTGAGCGACAGTCTCAATCTGTGCTTGGACACTAAACATTTCCCATCCTCTAGTTCTATCTGAATTCCACGTTAGAACTGTTGCACCTTCACTTTGTACAGTTCTTCACAGTTTTAATTTCTATATGTGTTTTGATTGTTTCAATGAACCAGTGTAGTAAAACATGCATACTGTGCTACTTAGAAGAGTAAGAAAGTAAAGAGCCTTGTGTCATTCTGGGAGGAGCCTGACAAGGCCTGTCGTCAAAGAGGATGGAAATGAGCAAAGGCATCAAATGTTAGAACTTTGAAAGACGACAGTAAGCTTAAGGTGAATTTTCAGCAATATATATATATATATATATATATATATATATATATATATATTATATGCATGGCAAAGAAAGATATTTAAATGAAATTATTCTATTCTGATCACAAATTCACTAGAGATAATTTTTTTTCCAAATAATTGCTGTTCTCTTTTGATTTGGATTGATCAGGTATCTCGATTTGAGCAATAGGAATACATTCTCAAGTGACGTGTTATAACTAAAATGATAATTGGGCTTGGACTTTATCTGAAAAGGAGAGGTTTTCCACTTAGTGTAAATTGAGTCTTAATGCATACCATATTCTGCATTAGATGAAAGTATAGCATTCAGAATGTAGTGGCTCTTCACTGGAGAGCACAGGCACACAAGGTTCCAGTGTACACAACCCTCATCAAACATGCTCTAAATCCAATTAACATCAACAATACACTCAGATTCCTGTGAGCACAATGTATGAATTGTCACTGATTATATAAAGTACAAATTCTTAGTGGCTCTTCATTTCACAAATCAAGAGACCAGAGGTGTACATCTTGATAAGTGGCTAATCACAGCACTTCCTGTGACAGCTGCCAGTGGCAGATCACTCTGAATCTCTGTATTCAGTTTAAGCACAAACAAGAAAGCATGTGGAGTTTATGATACGTACCACTTAATATGTCCAATGTATAAATGTATATGTATGTATATTGTGATATACATATATCACAATAGATAATTCTTAATCCATCCAATGAATTACATATATATTCACATATAATCATGCATACATAGTTTATAACATTTTAGTTTCTTACTTGTGTGCTTGCTATTTTTGCCAATAAATTTGAGATATAAATAGTAAACTCAGTTTTGCAAGAGAATTCTAAGAAAGTTCTAACAAATAATTAATTTAGACAAAATAAGTACACCAGGGTTGAGCAATGTGTATCTGTTGCTCATACAATGAAACCTTCAGGCAAAACTTAACTGGTAACCTTAAGTCACATGCATAGAGTATGTATTCATCAGTGCTGAAAAGCAGAATGAACCGCAAGTGGGAAATCTATCAGCTATCCAACTAGGATTTATATCAGAAAAGCTGTCAGCTGTGAGACTGCATACATGCATCAGCTCATCAAAGCCCTGTGCCCTCATGCCTTTCAGTGCTGTGCTGAAACCTTCAGGAGGACTCACCCAGAGTGTCTCTTATCATTTAATCAAGACCATGAAAATAGGTGGTCAGCTTAGCATTGATCGGCTCCAAAGTAACCTGTAACACCTGCTATTCAACCGCAGATCCTATCAGCTTGGTGATATGAAACTGCCTCTAAGAAAGAGACTGTTCAGTGTACTGGTAAGTTTAAGATTTTGATTGTGGAAAGATGACAGCCAGTCCCAGTTTTGTCCTCAAATCATCAATAAAGCATCCAATCCGTTCCATTCCTTGCAGACCACCCATACTTATCTCTGGTTGCTCACTGATCTTAAGACAAAATAGTTATAAATCTTCTAGGTTATTTCAAGCTTATATCCATCATAAAACTTTAAGTCAGAGTAGAGTACTTATTATTTCTCAGAACAAATTAAAGGATTTTAGTTGTTGTCCAAAGAGTTTAAACCACAGACTTAGAATCTGTGGGCATAAACAACAAGCCTAACTAATCAATGGCTACTCTATGATAGGATATGGAACATAATCCAAATTAATACTGTATGGTTTCATTATGGATGTGTTGAGGAAGGATAAACAAGAGGCAGCTCAGTAATAATGTACTTCTCACCCAAGCATGAAGTGAAAAGTTGATTCTGTAGTTGCCATGTAAAAAGTGAGGCGTGATGACATTCTGCTGTAAGCAGTGCTGTGAAGGTAGATTACATATTCCCAGGAGCTTGTGGTGAGCCAGGTTCTCTTACTCAGTGAAGCTCAGGTCCCGGTGAGATACAGTCTCACAAACAAGGTTGTCTCCTGTAGAGCAGCACCTGAGGTTAATCACTCATTTTCACACACATGCATTTGCACAGACATGAAAATAAAGACACATGCACACCCACACTCATGCATACACACACATGTACACACAGACACACGCACACACACACACACACACACATGCACGCGCATGCATGCTAAAAATATGCACATTTAAAAAATAAATGAGTTTGTTGACAATTTCATAAGACTTTCCAGCCAGGGAAGGTGATTTTTCGACAGAAGTATAAACTATATTTCAGGTGACAGATAAATGGAAATGACTATGAAGTGGAATATACTAAAGAAATCCCAGATGAATGTGGAGTGTTACTCTTAAATGTTATGATTCTGGATTTGTATCATTTTCCTCTTTATATAAAAACAGTCATCACAAATTTAATAACTAACAATGATACAAGTTTATAGTCTATAACTTTGTAAATGAAAGATCACTCTCCAGAATTTATTCTTACATGGAGACAATTTTACAAAGGTGAAGTCAGATGCCTGAAACCTGCACTCTACCAGGAGACACTGTTGAGTTAACTCCCATTTGTCTATAGGACCAGGTCTCTACGTCCTCAGTGGCTGGTGGCTGTGGGCTAGCATCTTACATCTTATTTAATTTCCTGGCTCCTGGATTCCTTCTAATTAAAATCAGAAAGCTGGGCTCGAGTCCTTCTCATGCCTCTGACGTAGTTGACAGCCCTTTCTGTGTCAAAGCTACTTTCCTCATCAAGAGAACGTTGCCTGCACTCCAGGGCTCATAAGATCACGCTGTGTCTCCCTGTATAATTTAAGCCAGCCACCCTATTTTAGTGCTCATTAATTACATCCGCAAAACATATCATTTCCTTCAATGGAACATGCCTATGAATCATAGCAATCTGGCCATGACTGACTGAAAATCGACTGAGTTTACTACAGTCAGTGACTGGCTTCTGTGTTTTAAAGCACTCTTTGAGAACTGCTAGTACATAGACATAAAACATTTGAAACACGTCTTTGAATATGCTGGGAAATATATAGATTTGCTCATTTTAAGTGCAGTCTAGAAAAATGTGAAAATAAAAAGCGATTAGCAATTACACTGAACCTGTAAGTAGACACCACCCAAACAGTGGCATCTCTTTCTTAGCAGTGCACCTGTCTCCATGTAGGATATGGTTTCCCTTGCTCACACATATTTATCTCAATTCAGGACTGTCTCAGGGACTACTTCAACCTTTATTACTTTTAAGACTATAAAGAAATGGTTTCTTTCCCATGTTATGATGTGATTCAGTCTTAAATGAATTTGGTGACAAGAATAAGATCTGCCATTCACTTAACAAAACATGTGGTACAGCCATTTATGTATCTAATAATCTGATTAATATCTTTCCAGCATTGCAAAAACAGAGGAGTAATTTATCGTTGGAAGATAAGAATTAGAATCATAGGAATGATTATATCTCCAACAAAGCAGTTGACTTCAGGTTCATGCAAGTATATAGGTATCTTGCTTATGTGATAATTAATATTTTGGCTGTTCCAACATCAAACTTATTTTTGATTCCTGAGTGTACAACAGCTGGTGGTAGGGCAGAGACAACTGAGAAGTTCATAGGATGACAGGGGGAAATCAGTTTACATTTTATGCTTCTATAGATACTCAGCAGAGTGGATAAGCCACTTTCCAATAATTATAATTTGAGCAGATGTGAATTTGTTCTCATTATGATTCACAGTTCCAAGCCATATACAGTGCAGGTAAACAGCTACTGAGCAGGAAGCGAGGAAGCTCACTCTTTGCTGTCTCTGTAATATGAACATCCTAGGCAGCTTCACACAAAATACTTAATAAGAGGCAGCTTCATTTCCTGAGTCAATTGTACAGCTAAAGGAATCATTAATCTTTAAACCTGGGCCTGTTCACCCTGTACATTCCTGCACTTTCCATGTGCTACACCTCAAAGAATTTTACTAAGCAATGAAGTGTTTGAAGTGTTTTGGAGATACATGATGAATATGAACTCACACAGCTGCAGCTGAGCCTGCTGCACTAAGAACTGTTTGTTAAATCAGCTGTCACCCGTGTTTGACGCTTGATGTATAAGAATTGGCAGAAAGCCAAACACATTGTTCATTGTCCAATAACCATAACTAGAATTTTTCCAGAAAAGGCTATTCGCATCCCAAAGTTTAATCATGAAGGATCATCTTATTTTCCAAGGAGCTAAAAGACATGAGGTAGCATATAATAAAATAGGGAAAATGTTAGTATTTTTAGTAACGCTTTCCAGACAAAAATGGCGCTTCCAGTTAACAGGACAAAGTGGTCGGGACATTAAGCAAGGGTTAAGCAGATGTTTGGCCAAGTTTTCAGCACTCAGAATGCTGCATTGCTCTTCCTTGACAAATCTTCAATAACTTCATTTCTATGCTATGCTAAATTAAGATTGACCGGTTGTGGTTTCTACTGGCTTCTGCTAGTCTATGGCTTCTACCCATACTATGCCTCATTCACCTGTTGGTCCTAGGGCCTTGCTCAGGGTCCAGTGTGAAAACGAATCAAAGATGAGATGTGTTTCAGCCAAAAGAAGTCAGTTCAGAGCCCATGAAGATAGGAACACCAGCAAAGCGCTCTTCTGAGGTGGTTCACTTGCAGAAAACTGCTCTTCATCTTCTAATGCAAATATAGTGTGGTATTCCTGGGGGAAACATATGGAAATGCATAGACAGCCCATGTATTGAGAACACCCATTTACCAAGGGAAAGGTGCTGTTAAAGTATCAATGGTAAACCTGTGAGTTTGTAAAGTGGGGGTTCTTTCTCAGAAACAAACACACACCAGAAATCACCTGGACAACTTCCAAGCTGCTCAAGTAACACCCACTCATAAGATGGACAACTGAGGAAAAAGTTGTCACCAATACTCCCACTGTGTGACTTATGGGAAACTACACTACTAAAAAATCCCCCACCCTGTTGTTTTTAAATGTAACATAAGTGTAATGTGTCCAGGGAGGGGAAGGAACTTGTAACGCTCCTGTGAAGGCTCAAGAGCCTTGTAAGCTCCAGTATTGCTGCCAGCCTTCCTCCTTTCTTCACGATGAATACAACTAAATCCATGAACATTATGGATTTCCCTTAAGAGTTGAGAGAAGAAAAGAAGAGATCTTAGTTAAATAAAAATCATGACTGTAAGCATTGGTGTGCATGAGTGTGTGTGTGTGTGTGTGTGTGTGTGTGCTTATGTGTGTGTGTTTGACATGCCCATGCTTGAGAACATAGCTCAGATCATATCATATACAGGTATGTGTTTGTGTGTCCATGCTTGTGAACATGTCTCAGCAGAAAACTTCTGATGTTGTTCTGTTTGCCTGCTTTTGTTGTTTGAAACAGGGACTCTCACTGATCCGAAACCCACCAAATGCTGCAGAAAACAGATGTCTCTACATCTCTGGCACTGGTGACACTTTTGTGTATGTTCTGAGGGTCAAAATCAGCTCTCTACATTTGTAAGGCCAGCACTCTGGCAACTGCGTCCTTATTTGGAATAATGTTAATAACCATTTATTTTATCTTTTTTTGTAACTCCTAAAACATTAGCTTGTTAAGCAATAAGTTATTTCTACAAATATTGTTACAGACTGAAATAATCTCCCTCATCCTAGCTGCAATGCTGTGTGATACATAAAGAAATGAGGAATGTGTAACTACATGGGAGAGAAGGAAGAAGGATAGAGAAAAGACAGAGAAGGTCAGGAGGGAGCGATAAGTCAGTCATTTTTATATACTGTTGTATGATGACTTGACCAGCCTGGTTTTGTTATTCATAACAATAACCTAACAACCTCAGTGTTGCTATGAGCATAGGTCTTGTTAAAGTATGTAATTCAGTAGGCAAGCCCATCCAATCATGTTGCAAACAGGATATTTTTAACATTAAGAAAACTTTACCTTATAGAAATTTTTCTAAATGATCCAAATCTGAGATAAAATAAAGATTATTTAAAAGTTTCTTATTTATAATCAAAATACATTTACCATATGGTTTTTTAACGAACATCAATTTTATTAAATAGTTATTATGTATTTATAGCGGAAAACTATGAAATAGTTTCAGCCTTTGTTTAATATTTGTGCTTTTACTTTGTCCAGAACTGCCACATTGAACAATAAGAGTGTTCTCTCCCTTTGACCAGTTTGTTTTCAACTTAGGATAAGTATAGCAATACTTGCAAGTCTTATTTATCACTCACAATTCGAAGAAAACTTCCCAAATAACTGATAACTGGAAAAGCATCCGCTCATGTTTTGCCACGATCATCCTTGGGTAACAGTTGTTTTAGTTTTTCCCTTTGTTTGTTCCATTTCCCAAATTTCCATAAGTTCATCATTTTTTGTCTCAAAAATAATGATAAAAACCTGCAAAACTATAAGGAGCATTCTTCTTGTTAGTTATTAACATCCTCCAAAGTTTCAATAGTTAAAACTGTAGTTGGATAAATAGATATAAAGTTGATATAACAGAATGTAAAATCAAAGTTAGTATTAGATACTAATTTTTGGCATTTCATCTTTGGGAAAGAAGAAGCCAATGAACAAATGTTATCAAATCAACAAATTAACATGTTTTAAAAGAAATTAAAGTAGGTCTTTATCTGGCTTTTTATACAATAAAACACTGATGTATCGCAGAACTAGAAGAAATACCATATAACTATAACATTGAGGTGTAACTATCTTTTCTCTACCACTCTGTCCTTCTCTCCATCTGCCCCTCCTCCATTCACTTCTCTGCTCTGCCTCCCTTCCTTTTACTCTCTGCAGACTTTCTCTGTATCTAGGAGGGATTCTCACTCATCTCCCTTTCGTCCAGCAAATGTTGGAACCAGAGATCTACACCTCTGTGCTTGGTTCTACAACCGGACCTTTTAAGCACAAGTGGAAAAATAAGAGTAGATTTGACTGCACATCACCAAACTAGCTCCCTAAATAATAAATGGATGTGATCCTAATGTGCAAAGCTAGACTGCATACAAAGGTAAGCATTACTTGATAAGTTAAAGCTTATTCACTGTTATTCATAGGCAGTCAGTTTTCAAAAGTAGTAAACAAAGTAGGAAATATGTGGCTTGCCACAAAATAGAATTTCACAAAAGGATGAATTAAAATATACATATTGTTTACTCTGATTTAAAATTTCCTGCATATTATGTATATATGAGAATAAGAACAATTCATAATATTTTCCCATACATTACGCCAAAATAATTGACTACTGGCTACGTTGTTTGCATTGTTTAATGCGAGCTATTTCACAGGAGTTTACAAAGGAAAAATAATACAGAAAGCTTCTACAGTGGTTAGACCCTAAGTCTGGTTTATGTGTGCATCATTTCTCAAAGGATGACGTGGTGGTGTTTACCACAACTGTATGTTACATTGGCATGTTTTCATGAATGAGAACTATAAGAACAAGTTCATGAACATAAGCAACATAAGGAAGAGTTTATTTTGTTGAAATGTCCAGGGTACAACGTTCATCTTTCATAGGAAGATGTGGGGGCCAGATGCGTAAGGAAAAGTGATGTGCCAATATGATGCGAGCAGTGGTGCTTCAGCTTGCTCTCTCCATTTCTTTTCATAGTACGGTATTACTTGCCCATAGAATATAGCACAATGCCCCTCAATTAACCTCCCAATCTATTAAAGTCTCTCACAGCCATGTCACAGATTTGTTTTCATGGTGATTCTAAATCACTTGCAAGCTGATAGTGCATACGACCCTGCTTCAACCATCAAATCCAATGATTGGCCATCTTGCATATTGTTGACTATATGGGTTCTGTTATGACTGAATACAGACTCACTGCATATTAATTTTTAGTTCAAGAAGATTAACAATATAAACCATACATTAAAAGCAAAATTAAAATAACTTAATAACAACTCGCAATTTTTACCCAAAAACGGTTTAAATACAACTATTAGAACACTCTCAAACACGGAATATATACATAGTGCGTTGAACACAGGTATGTTCAGATTAATGACCCATTACAAACTTATAATACCAGTTTATAATGATTGAGCATACAGTTGATTATGATATTTTAATAAAAAATATTTTACATTCACAAAAGGGATAAATTCTGGCATGGAATAGACACAATTAGTTTTCTAAATGTTAATTCATGATTTTTTTTCTATTTTATTCCTTAACTTTCTCAGGTTTTTTTTATTCCATAAGTTTAATTAAATCAGTTTATGATATAAATTCAGTTACTATCTATCTACACATGCAGCTCTGAAATAGCCAGAAGTAAAAATAAAATCAACTAGTTCCCTTAATTCATCTTTAATATCTGCCCCTTTTAAGTCTTATATACCACTAATACCTTTTCAAATAATGCTGTCTCAGATCAAGTAGATGAAAAATGTACACTGATATAAAAAATCTACTAAATGTTTTTTATATGTTTACTTGCAAATATTTTCATACAAATTTTATTGCATATAAAACATTTTAAGTAAAATGTTTTAATCTTGTACTTAGAGATATGTATAAAGTCATGTTTTAAAAAGTGATATAAAATTGTTTTTTTCAGTGGTACTTGAGGCTACAAACTATATATTAGGACTTTGAATGTACGATACAGCAAAGTGTGTGTGTCCAGTAAATATACTCATGATGGCTCTGGGAGTTGAGAAAGTACTCAAAAGTATCACTGGTTTGAGAAACGAAGAGTTTCAATCTTCTTACTTTAAGATGATCTCAAAATACACTCCTGGCCATGCTTAATAAAGCATTTCTTTCATACAAAGGAATCTGATAGATCTTTCTTAATAACCAAAATGGGAAGGATTATGCAAGCTAAGCGGAATGTAAGAAAATACAGAAGATTAATGACATAAACAAATCAATGAAACTTAGAGTAGAAATAAACAAAGAAGACTTAAAGACCACCTTTGCCTTATCTGATAGTATGTTGATATTTTTCACTTTTATTATTACAATTTGTTTTCAAAACAGGTAACTCAAAACACTACACTCAAGAAAATTGTTCAAGAACTAATAAACCATGGAAATTCCTGAACTATATGTAAAATCTTAAAGGAAAGATACTAGCATTTTTATTTTTTGTTTGTTCTTATTTTTATTTATTTATTTCTCTTGGGCTGGCTCAAATTCTCTGTTAACAGCTTTCCTTGGCAGGGATCCCATGGCTCTGGTATTTCTAACCTCTTAGGTTCTCTAAGACAATCCAGGATTCACCTTCATAGCTTCTCAGCTTTACACAGTGGCCTCTCTGGATATCCACGCAGGGGTTATCCCTGCCACAAGCCTGGTCTCTGTGATTTTCCTTAGTCATGGAGGGAGATTCCATAAACCCTTTCATCTATCCTTGACTCGATAGTCAGAAATACCAAAGCAACCAAGTTCTGCTGCTTGCTGAGGCTAAAAAATGAACTGCCTGTTCAGTTACATCTTCACCAGCTTTCTGTTTTCAAGTTTCCTTCACTGAAGCACAGCTTGGTTGTTCTGGAACTATCTCTCTAGACCAGGCTGACCTTGAACACAGAGATCTGCATGCCTCCTGTGTGCTTGAATTAAAGGTATGTGGCACTTAACCAAGATCTAAGCTTTTCTTTAATTCTTTTTCATAAGATAGAATCTTACCTGGGTGGAATCTTTCCCCAAGATCACCATTCCCATTAATTCCATTTAATATCTTTAATCTCTTTCTGGTGTTCCTTTAATCCTTGAACCATACGTTTTGTATTTTCATTGTTCAGCTTGCTCTACTTTATCAAAATGCTCTTCATAAGAATGAACAACAGGACAGAGTCTTTACCAGGCTGTTTTGAGATACCTGTGGCTCATGCAATTGGCCTAAATGTCTTCACCTTAGCCTCAGGCCAGCTCTTTGAACAAGGGAAAAAGACAGCCACATTCTTCACCAAAATAAGGCCCATTAACCAGCACTTAAAACTCACCCTCATAGAAGCAGGGGGAGGGAGAATGGGATATAGGGTTTCTGGAGGGGGAACCAGAAAAGGGGATAACATTTAAAATATAAATAAATAAAATATCCAATAAAAAAGAACAAAACAAAACAACAACAAAAATTCTACTGCTTTCATAACCCAAAGTCTAAAAGTCCATATTCCTCTATACAAAAGTCAGGCTTATCACAGTCCCCAGTACCGTCTGTCTGTCTTATTTAGGGTTCCATTGTTGTGAAAAGACACCATGACCTTGACAACTCTTATAAAGGAAAACATTTAACTGGGGCTGGCTTACATTTCAGAGATTTATTCCATAATTTTAATGGTAGTTTCTAGGTAGACATGGTGCTGGAGGAGCCAAGAGTTCTACATCTTGATATTATAGGCAGCAGAAAGGGACCGAGTGTCACACTTTCTGTAGCTTGCCCAACAAGGCCATACCTCTTAATAATGCCTCTCCCTATGGGCCAAGCATTCACACACACATGAGTTTATGGGGGGCACACCTATTCAATCCACCAAAACAGGTACTTGAGAAAATTTGATCATGAAATATATTTAATATATTGTTTCTTTTGTCTGCCTCATCTCTTCCAGTACTTGCAACTATATTTAGAATACCAAGGTTCTGTGATAGTGAGGGCACTAAAACAAAACCTGGTTGATAGACCTCTATAACTGACATGCTGGATTTCAAAACACAAACACAACTAGAAGGTGTACAATCAATGCAACTTACATTAAATACTGGAGAAGAAACAAAAGTATTTTTTAACTTGACCATTAAAAAAGCCTTAACACATGTGCTAACACCTATTTAAAATCCAGATCCTGCCCTAACTTTATCTCTTGCTAACATAACATCGTAGAGAGCTACAGCTAGTTTCAATATATGTCTCTGAAAATGTCTAGAACAAGCCTTCCAAATGAAGACTGATATTTTCAATATTGGATTGATTTCTAGACCAGTCCATGATTGAGTCCAAATAACTGGTCACATTTAAGAACAATACAAGAGGCATTATAACTTCTCTTTTTGATTCTCAGTTGCACAAGGTCTAAGAACTTGAGGCGAGGCAAGGCAGCTTGTCCCATCAGGGGTATAGGTAAACAATGGTTGGCCGGGAACGTATGTCCACCATTGCTTCCCAATCACCATTGTCTGGGCACCCAGCAAGCTCACAGGTCAGCATAATTCTTTGTCCTGGCATCAGCATGTCTCACCCATCACCCTGGTAGCCACTATGCTCCTTCAGCATCTTGCAGAAAAAAACACAAACATGCCTTCTTCTCCATATTTAATAAATGATCAGGATCATGCCTTATGCCAGTAAATGGATCCTTCCCTTTCACCTTTGCATAAGTATGCCTAGTGTAGAGCACCATAGACACTCAACAGAAGGTTCCTTGACATCCAAAGTTTTTTTTAAAAAATTAAAATGAAAAATAAAAAGAACATGATTTGAATAAATTTGTAGTGTACAGGGATATATTTCCTCTTTTTTTTATTTTATGAAGGTATTGTTTTAAAGTTCCCTGGTCCTGTTCCACAGTCTCCTGTTCTTGACAATTATAAGAAAGAGGGTAGTGGGCTTGATTCTTGCTGGTATAACAGCTTTAATTACATTAATTGCTAGCACCTCTGCTTCTGCAATTTCTGTGACATAGAAGTTAAGACAGCTACTTTTGTTAATCATTTAGCAAAACATGTTACTAATGTGTTAAATATACAATAGGATTTAGATAGGCATTTGGAAGAACAATGGATTGATGCTTTTTATCCTATTTAAATTACTGGAAGGAGGTTCAGAATTTAAGGATAAGGGGCCATCTTGAGTGTCATGCCAAATTCCATTGGATTCATGTTTGTTCTAAAATCTACAATGGTAGTCATTATAATTAGGAAGAAGTTTAATGACACTTGAAGTGTATTTGGCATAATTTTAACACCTCTCTGGAAGTTTTAACGATACACAGGGAGCTTATGCATTTCAAGAATGCTGCTTTGCTGAGCATTGATGTAGTATGTACTGCAGATAAAATTACTCATGGACTGAGGTCAGTATTCCTATTTTGGTCAAGCTTCAAATATGACATATATAGCTTGATCATGCTAGCCCTTTTTGTCCTGGGAATACTTTTATTCCTGCCCATTGTGTTAAAGTTTTCTTCAACAATATTAGTATGTTGGCAACCAAGTACATGGCTTGAAACTGAAAATGGACCCCCAGACAGAGTTATTAAATTAACAGGCTTGCAAACCAAGGATGGGTAAGATTCTGCACAGAGCCTTGCCAACCTAAGACATAATGCATTGCCTCTGATAATGCATATTCCATGATGGGTATGGAAGGCATTCTTGTCAGAATGACCTAAGACAGGCTCAGTCTTGTTAATGAAAGATAAAAAGGGGGAGAGACAGAAAGCCTTTGGGGCTGCTTGGCAAGAATATGACATGGACCAAGGAGAAGGAAATGGGCTGCTTGTCAGGAATATGACATTGACCAGGGACAAGGAAGTAGGCGTCAGGCAAGAATTGGACACTAGGCTAGAACAAAGAAGTAATCTCAGGTAGGAATCTAACTTTTAGGCTATTACAAAGAAGTAATTTCAGGTAGGAATCTAAATATTAGGCTAGAACAAAGAAATAATTCAGACAGGATTCTAAATTTTAGGCTAGAACAAGGAAGAAGGCTTCAGACATGAAAATGACCTTGTGCTAGGATAGGGAAGTAGGCTCAGATATTTTGGTCATCCTGATAAGCCCTTAGAAACAGTGATCATGGGAGTGTTCACATAATTGGGTTTAATGCCTTGCTTGTTCTTTGACTATTTGTGTTTATTGTCTTACTTGTTCCTTGACTATTTGCATCTATTGTATTGCTAGACCCTCAACCTAGACTGACATTAATACATGCATGCAATCAAAATGGTATAAAAGCATAAAGGAGGAAGGGGATGGGATGGGAATTCTAGGAAGGGGAAATGGTGAAAGGCAATGATATCTGTATTATAAATAAATAAAATATTCAATAAAAAATTTTAAAAATTGTTTCTTGACTGCCACAAACATACCTGAGGAGAATACAGCTAACTCCAAATCTCAAGCCAGTGGGAATTTAGGAATTTTCAAGTTCAGTTTCTTAGCATCCTGTATTTTCCTTCTGATCCTACTCCAACCCACACACCTAGTTACAGTAATGCTTTTTAAACATAAGCCATAATAGTGACAAAATAATTAGAGAAAACATTAATGTGGCGTTTATGCACATGGTGTTTAATACTTTATAATTGTTATACCCATTTAGAAAATTGTTTAAGTAAACTAGACTATGATTGACAGAATGGGAAAATAACAAAAATTTAAGTACAACTCTCGCTTCTGTGAGAGTAGTATTTAGAGATGATGGGAGTCTCATCAGCTTTTCTTCTGCAACCAGTTAATTGATTGCAGATAAAGTTTGCTCCCCAGAGGACAGATGTTTGTTTCCAACAGCTCTTTAGGTAGGTATGTCTAAGCCTTCTTTGTCCTTGCTACCTGGAGTGTCCCTGAAACATCTCTGCCTCAGGGGTGAAGTCCTCCTTACATTCCACCCTCTCTTCAGCACTCAGCTCCTTCTATGGATTCAGGCTTCAGATGGTTACCACATCCACCCCCCATATTTTAATTTGATAGCTATTTTGATGATCCCTTTGTTGCTTCTTATGCACACATATACACACTTGTACACATATATGTATGCATAAACATATTATGTTTATGTGGTGTTCTTTACTGTAATGGAAAAATAAGTGGTTATTTAGAAGTCATCAGCTGAACACATGCCACGCCTTTTTGCAACATGGTACATCACTATAAGTACAGAAGGAGAAGTATCTTACACACACACACACACACACACACACACACACACACACACACACAGGCCCTATTTCCTGGCACATCTTTCTCATTGTGAATCATCTCAGGCATCAGAGCCTTCCAAACAGTACAAATTCTGCTTCTAACAAAAAGGATAGTTGGCTAAAGGTGTATGTTCTAGCGAATGTTTTCTGGTTTTTCAGAAGCAGTCAGATGCACCAGTCCCTGTGTTAACCAGATCATTACTTCCCACAAGCTGCTTGATGCCTCTGTACCTCCCTCAGTTCCTTCATCTATAGAATGAAATGGTTGTAATTTCTATAACAAGAGGATGGTTGCTTAAGTGCACTGAGTTCTTCTCTAGACTGGTTCATGTTTTATTTCTGTGGTTTTGGATACCTGTGGTTAACTGAGGGGTAAAACAATTCATAGACTTTAATTGTATGAATTAAATGCTGAATTGTATAATAAAATCTTGTGGTATTCATTTCTATGTAACCTGCATTTTGCATATGAGTAATCCCTTTGGCCAGCATATCCACTCTCAATATTTTATCTACATTCCAGCTACTTAGTACCTGCCTCCATTATCAGATCCTTTCTCATGGTATCACAGTCTTTATTTCAAGAAATATTTATTTTATTTAATTATAGATTAACACTGGTAATTTGGAAGTGCAAGCATAAGTCATAAGGTGGTTCCTTTGAATATAAAAAGTAAAACTATACACTGAAAAAGAAAAGAAAGAGTAATATGCTCAACCATAGTTTAAAATACTCAGCAATATATATATATATATATATATATATCATATAATATATATATAACATATATATGTATATTTAACTGAGAAGTCACATTACTAAATTTTTTTTCAAAATTTCTATTGTACTTTATTTTTATAATTGTTCTATCTTAATGTTAGTTGTTAATCGCTTACTCTGCCTAAAGTATCCACTCACCTTAATAGGAATTCTGTTCAACAGATGATACCACAGTTGAGATGGTTTTACACTGTCAAGAGTTTTGCATTTGGCTTGAAGTGTGGGAGTGTGACATCAGTGAAGGCTTCTTCTGAACCCTCAGTAGGATTAACTACTCAGTAGGATATGCACTCAGTGTGTTCTTGCAGTAGATCATTTTGGACTATATGGTGTCCATCTGCACTTCACACAATAGACACCTTGCATCCCCGGTGAATAACCTCTTAGTGAAGTAATGGACAATCTTTCATAAAATCAACAGGTGTATATTTGACATCGTAGTGAAAGTTAGTTTTTTATTGTAGTCTTATAGAAGTAAATTATTTTGATTAGTAGATGTTATTAATAGCTCATTAGTTTCTTTAAGGGAGGCATGAGTTACATGGACATGCACTGATATCAAAAAGTTCAATGTTTTTTTCATTCTTTAAAATATTACTATGGGACCAAAGGTCCTTTAAAACATGTAATTTTTATTATTTTGAGTGGCAGAGAGTAGCTTGACTCACTGGCGAAGTCATGGCAGGAGAGTTAAATAAAGTAGGTATGTGTAGATAGGGTATTCACAATATAGGATGTATGATACTGTATATGATTCAAGATAGTGAGCTCAATGAACCCAGATTGTTGGTGGTAGTAGGACCCAGAAAAAAGTAAAAAACTATAAAAAGAGCTGAAGAAATGTCTCGGTAGGATGTTGGTGGGTAGAGTCAACTTTTTGACAGGATTTGTTATAAGTGCCAAAATTGTTGATACCATGGTGTATGGAATCCAGGTAGTCCGGCGGTGTAGTGTCAGAATCACAGTGTTATAATGCAGGTGCTAGAAAGAAAACATAAAGAAAAGAAAGAAAAGAAAAGGAAAGGAAAGGAAAGGAAAGGAAAGGAAAGGAAAGGAAAGGAAAGGAAAGAAGGGAGGGAGGGAAGAAGGGAGGGAGAAAGGAAGGAAGAAGGAAGGAAGGAAGGAAGGAAGGAAGGAAGGAAGGAAGGAAAGAAGGAAGGAAAGAAGGAAGGAAGGAAGGAAGGAAGGAAGGAAGGAAGGAAGGAAAGAAGGAAGGAAGGAAGGGAGGGAGGGAGGGAATAGAAAGGGAAAGGAAAGGAGAAAAGGACAGGACAGGACAGGACAGGACAGGACAGGACAGGACAGGAAAGGAAGGAACATAGCTCACCCTAGCCTGTATGCTAAGCTCTGCCAATGCTTTATCTTCAGTCAGGAATGTGTTAACAATGGGTGGAAAACATACCCACCTTCTGTGTGCAGTTCTTCAAGAAATTGGTGTTTTTATAGGTTGGTTATGACCCTGCTGTCTGGAAGGCAACAGTGTCAGTTTGGAAGTCTGATATTTAATTAAAGTATACAATCTCTGTAATCCTGTACTGAAGAAGACATTAATCTTTTAGCAATGAAAAATTTCTGGCTTGACAAGTTGGGGAAAGACAAATGTTTTTTCTGCATAGATGGAAGGCAGCTGTGAAAATATTGGGTCATATTAGCTATAGAAATCTGGAAGAAGAGAATAAAGTACTAGTCTGAGACATTGGGCATTGGCGTCACTACTCCTCTTCCTGGGAAAGAAAGACATGTCTCAACATACAGAAAGCTGAGCTGACATGACCAACTCTTTACATAGAAAATCAAGAGTGTTGAATATTTACTTTTTAAACATAGATAGATAGATAGATAGATAGATAGATAGATAGATAGATAGATAGATAGATATGGTTTGTTTCTTATCTTCAGTAGTGCATAATCTATTTATAAACATCTGGTCAAAACTAGAGATTTAGAAAGTTCTGGATAGGTTTCTAAGAAATAGTAACAGGTACTTAAAAGTTAACAGCCCTAATTTTGTGACTCATTTAATATACAAAAGTAATATTTCATGTCATTGGTGGTCTTTTCTATTCGTTTGGCTTGCTTTCAGTGTTACCTGAACTTAGTTGGGAGATGATTAAAGCACAGTCATCTTTAGAGGTTTCATCTGTCTTTCAAACCTGATTTTCCTGCAGTAAATTATGTTTTCCAATTTCAAAATCTTAAGATTGTTCAAAACATTTATCTATCAAACTGGTGTCAGATACAGTATATCTGTTACATGCTCCACAAAAGAATATATTTTAGTAATTTCAATATAACTGTGTTCATATATATGTGTTCAATATAGCTGTGTTCATATCTCAAGTATTTGTTTGAACTAAAATTTATTACTGCATAATGAAATTTACCACCTGTTGGATTTCATAGAAAAATATATAATAAAAGTTTGAACTTTTAAAAATGTGGTAAAATTGCACATGTTGTAATGAATCATAAATGTGTTTCTCCCCCATTTGGTTAGTGTACTGGTCATGTGTATCAGTTCTGTGGGTGACAAGAAGTTCAGCAAACCATGGCCCTGGATCAAACCCAACCTATTTATCTGATGTCTACAAACTGAGGGTCATTTTTTTTCTGAGTGTCATTTTTGTAGTTAGGTGGTTAAAACTTTCAAAAGGACAATATTTTTGACTTAATGATTCTCTGACATGCCACCTTCAGTTCAACTCAACATTATAAGTTAAATTGCGTTAAATTAAATTCATGCCTACTCACTTATACATGGCCTAATGCAGAATTCAGTAACTGTAACAGAGGCTAGATTGTTTGAAATATTCATGGTTTAGCCTGTGGCAGAACAAGTTTGCCTAACTCTGGTCTTTAAGACCATTAAAATATATTTTCCTTAAAGAGAAATATAAATAAGTATTTTTAAATATATATATATATATATATATATATATATATATATATATATATATAATTCATTAAATCTCATAGCTTTTAAGGGCCATTTCCTATTACTGTAACTATTTATAGGAAGTCATTAATTCCACACGAGACATTAATAACAGTATAATTGTTGACTTTTGTTCAGTTGAGTCTCAGAAATAATAAACAGCAGTGGTTGAGATCCTGCTAGCCCAAGCTTTCTCCCTCAAATGAAATATGGTTGCATCCAAAAAATTTCCTCAAAGAATCCTGATGCTTGGGGTGATAGTTCATAGACTATTGAGATATTAACTTTCTTTGGGGGGTGCTTTCTTTTATTCTTTGGTACGGTGGGAGAACTACTAACTACTAAAAGAGTTATAATTTTATAATTAGGAATGGGGGTTGCTAGACAATGTAATCAGAAGAGATGATCTTTGAGTACTTGGAGGACTGTGGAAAATTCTGAAAGGAGAGTTCCAGAAAGATAATAAGAGGAGCTATCTGTTAGACTTCAGAGAGCATAATGGAAAGGGGAGATTTAAGAGTTTTCTAAGGAGCAATGGCTCTTAAATCTTAATACAAAGTGGAATTGCAGTGAAAAAGACAAACTAGGAGCTGAGCCCTTCCATATGTGTGATAAATCAAGGCAGTGGCCATGACTAGAGCTTTCCCAATATTTAATACTATATCAGAATTCACCTTCTATACAATGTTGTTGTGCTCCACAGATACAGAGATATAACTTACTCTGCAGGTTTGAGTTCTTTCTCAAATAGACAAAAAAAAAAAAATGTTCATTCATATGACAGATGGCTTAGGAATCTAGGGATGGCATTGCTATCTATCAGCTATAATTTCACATCTAGCCATAACTGGTTTTAAATTTAAGCCATGAGTATATAATTTAATCCATTCTCTTGTGTGTGTTTGTCTCACGAGACATGAATTTAGATTTTCTTTTCTTGTGTCTGGGGACATTTGAAAATATTCTAAGCAAGTTGGCTAATAGACAATGTGTCATCCATCAAGTGATTATTACATTATGTACCAACTAACTATATGGAAGTCATCAGTATCTGAGTCTTCCAAAGTGTCACTACACATATTTCCAGTTCCACATTAAAGTTAAATACATGACAGAGAATTTTTTAATCAAGTAATTTAGGAAACATAAACAGAAATAATATAAGTAAAAGACACGTGGAAGAAACGAAAATATTGCTCATTATTAAAAACAGAGAAGTTCTTGTGGCTATAGTTATTTTCTGTATAATGAAGCAACTTATTATGACTTTTGAATAATTTTAAAGGGAATGAATAAAAGAAACACCAGCTATAAATTTGAATTGTCACAATTAATATCACATGAATATACAATTTTTCTAATTGGTAAAATGTTGCTGAAATTCTCCATTTCTAATCATCAGGCATCACATCAGTGAATATTCACTAAGTACATTAAAGTCATTACAAAAGCATCTATCATCCTATAGATATACTCCATAGCCTTGTGTTTATGATTTTATATCCATTATAAAAGATTTGTTTAAACACTGCCTAGCCTTCACTATATATAATTGAATCTATTGGTTGTGAGCACTGATCCTGTAAACAACTAAAGAAATACTTAAAACTTCTTATTCTCTCACAAATGGGCTTCTGAAAAACATCTTATATGGTCCAGAAGTAGAAGAAAAAAACCTTTAGAATTTTACCTCTAAAGTTATAGCACTTAATATGGAGACTGAGACCATAGGGCCAGAAGTTTAAGACCCTACTGAAATATAACAATAATTCAAAGCTAACTACCTCTAGTCCAGTCATTGTCTCAAAATAAGAAACAGAATGAGCCAGGCAGTGGTGGCACACTCCTTTAATCCCAGCACTTCGGAGGCAGAGGCAGACGGATTTCTGAGTTCCAGGCCAGCCTGGAACAGAGTGAGCTCCAGGACAGCCAGGGCTACACAGAGAAACCCTGTCTGGAAACACCATTAAAAAAGAAAACAAACAAACATCAAAACAATCATTCATCATAATAAAGTAAGCTTTATCCTAGGAATGCAGAGATGGTTCACTGTTTGTAATCCACTATATAAATCCATCAATGTAATCCACTATATAAACAAACTCAAAGAAAAAACCCACATGATCATCTCACTAGATGCTGAGAAAGCATCTGACAAAATTCACCATCCCTTCATGGTAAAAGTCTTGAAAAAAATCAGGAATTCAAGGCCCATACCTAAACACAGTAAAAGCAATATACAGCAAACCAGTAGCTAATATCAGCCTAAATGGAGAGAAACTTGAAGCAATCCCACTAAGATCAGGGACTAGACAAGGCTGCCCAATTTCACCCTACCTATTTAATATAGTACTAGAAGTCCTAGCCAGAGCAATTAGACAACAAAAGGAAGTCAACGGGATACAAATAGGAAAGGAAGAAGTCAAAATATCACTATTTGCAGATGATATGATAGTATAGTTAAGTGACCCTAAAACTTCCACCAGAGAACTCCTAAACCCGATAAACAACTTTAGCAAAGTGGTTGGATATAAAATCAAGTCAAACAAATCAGTATCCTTCCTCTACTCAAAGGATAAACAGGCTGAGAAAGAAATTAGGCAAATGACACCCTTCACAATAGTCACAAATAATATAACATATCTTGGTGTGAATCTAACCAAGCAAGTGAAAGATCTGTATGACAAGAACTTCAAGTCTCTGAAGAAAGAAATCAAAGAAGATCTCAGAAGATGGAAAGATCTCCCAATCTCGTGGATTAGCAGGATTAATTTAGTAAAAATGGCCATGTTGTCAAAAGCAATCTACAGATTTAACATCAAAATTCCAAATCAATTCTTCATAGAGATAGAAAGAGCAATTTGCAAATTCATTTGGAATAACAACAACAACAACAACAACAAAACCAGAATAGCTAGAACTAATCTCAACAGTAAAAGAACTTCTGGGAGAATCGCCATCCCTGACTGAAGCTGTATTACAGAGCAATAGTGATAAAAACTGCATGGTATTGGTACAGGGACAGGCAGAAGATCAATGGACTAAAATTGAAGATCCAGAAATAAACCCACACACCTTTGGTCACTTGATCTTTGACAAAGGAGCTAAAACCATCCTGTGGAAAAAGGACAGCATTTTTAACAAATGGTGCTGTTTCAACTGGAGGTCAGCATGTAGAAGAATGCAAATCAATCCATTCTTATCCCCTTGTACAAAGCTCAAGTCCAAGTGGATAAAAGACCTTCACATAAAACCAGATACACTGAAACTAATAGAAGGTGGGGAAGACCCTTGAATACCTAGGCACAGGGAAAAAGTTCCTGAACAGAACACCAATGGCTTATGCTCTAAGATCAAGAATTGACAAATGAGACCTCATAAAATTGCAAACCTTCTGTAAGGCAAAGGACACTGTCAATAGGACAGAATGGCAACCAACAGATTGGGAAAAGATCTTTACCAATCCTACATCTGATAGAGGGCTAATATCCAATATATACAAAAACTCAAGAAATTAGACTCCAGATAACCAGATAACCCTATTAAAAATGGGGTACAGAGCTAAATAAAGAATTCTCAGCTAAGGAATATCGAATGGTCGAGAAGCCCCTAAAGAAATATTCAATGTCCCTACTCATCAGGGAAACACTTTGAGATTCCACCTCACACCAGTCAGAATGACTAAGATCAAAAACTCAGGTGATAGCAGATGCTGGCAAGGATGTGGAGAAAGAGAAACACTCCTCCATTGTTGGTGGGATTGTAAGCTGGTACAACCACTCTGGAAATCAGTCTGGTGGTTCCTCAGAGAACTGGACATTGCATTACCTGAGGACCCAGTTTACCACTCCTGGGCATATATTCAGAAGATGCTCCAACATATAACAAGGACATATGCTCCACTATGTTCATAGCAGCCTTATTTATAATAGGCAGAAGCTGGAAAAAACCCAGATGTCCTTCAACAGAGTAATGGATACAGAAAATGTGGTACGTTTACACAATGGAATATTACTCACCTATTAAAAACAATGAATTCATGAAATTCTTAGGTAAATGGATGGAACTAGAAAATATCATCCTGAGTGAGGTAACCTAATCACAAAAGAACACACATTGTATGTACTCACTGATAGTTGGATATTAGCCCAAAAGCTCAGAATAACCAAGATACAATTCACAGACCACATGAAGCTCAGGAAGAAGGAAGACCAAGTGTGGGTATTTCAGTCTTTCTTAGAAGTGGTAACAAAATACTCATGGGAGCAAATATGGAGACAAAGTTTGGGATAGAAACTGAAGGAGGGGCCTTCTGGAGACTGCTCCATCTGGGTATTCATCCCATGTGCAGTCACCAAAGGTAGACACTGATGTGTATGTCAGGGAGTATGCTGACAGGAGCCTGATATAGCTGTCTCCTTAGAGGTCTTCCAGAGCCTGAAATATACAGAGGCAGATACTCTCAGCTAACCATTGAGCTGATCATGGTGTTCCTAATAGAGAAGTGAGTGAGAAGATTGAAGGAGCTGAAAGGGTTTGCTGCCCCATGGGGAGAGCAACAATCCCAACCAACCAGACCTCCCATTGTCTAAACCACCAGCCTGAGAGCAGATAGGAAGGGACCCATGGTCCCAGCTGTATATGTAGGGGAGGATGACATTGTCAGGCATAGGTGGGTGAGGAAGTCTTTGGTCCAATGAAGGCTGGATGCCCCAGTGTGGGGGAAATCGTGGGTGGGGAGGTTGCAGTGGGGTGGTGGTGGTGGATGCACATCCTCATAGAACCAGGAGGAGGGGGGATGGGATAAGGGGTTCCTGTGTTGGAGGGGGGGAATGGGGAAAGGGGATTACATCTGAAATGTAAATAAAATATCCAATAAAAAATAAAAAAAGAAACAGAATGAACATGTTGCTCAGTCTAGTCTTATATGTACTTTGTGGCACTTAGACAAGTGTCCTGTTTGCCTTGTGTACGTAAGTTAATTCATTTTGTGTATGATTATCTGATAAGTCATGAATTGAGATTCACTTTTCTTATGTCTGTGAACAATCAAAAAATATTCTAAGCAATCTATCCCTGAACTTAATTCTAAATGAATACAATTAATCTAAATGTGCCATTTGGTCCTGAGTATTATGTTAAGTTCTCATACTTCTATTGATGTCCACTTAAGAAAACTCCACTATAATTTCAGATGTTTGCACTCACAAGTGAATTTTTGCTTTTTGCTTTTTAGACAAGGTCTAAGTCAGTATTTTAGGCAGGACTAAATCACAGTACATAGGTCAAGTGGGCTTCATACTTGGTGCATTCCATCTGCATTAGGCTATGAACTCCTAGACTAGCCAATTTTTCCTTTTTCTTATAATTTTGTCATCATTGTTGTAGTAGTCATTGTTGATATTGTTTTGTTCTTTTTAAGGAATAAGCATGGTGTATGTGATTCATTTGGATGAATTTTAATGTTTACCGAAGAAATTAATTAAATTCTGTTTCTAGTACTTATCTCCTGAATCTGTCTCAATGCATTAGTAAATATTTATATTTAGAGGCATATGCTACATTTACATGGTTGTAGTTTTCCTCAATAACCCCTAGTACCTAATGAAGCCAGAACCCTCATTATATCACAGTGCCATGAATGTGACAGGTTCACTGGGAAAACAAGTATAATGATAGAGTAATCATATACACTTGATAACACAGTCTATAATAATAAATCCTATATTACTGTGTTAATGAGCTGATCAATTAAACTCTTTATAGTCATTTTAGGATATATTTCTGTAATGGTGAATTGTTAATCTGGTTTGAGCTCCAGTAGGTTATCACACTTCTAGCCCTCCCCCTAGAGTTCTCTGGATTTACGAATGAAACACACACACACACACACACACACACACACAGAGTTTATATTTTAATATGCCTAATTAGTTCAATGACTGGGCACTTCTAACCTCCCTACAGCTAGCATACACTCCCTCCAGTATTCCTGAATTAATACTTGCTAAATCTATATTTATCCATGCTACACCAGACTCAATTGAGGGTGTAGGCCCTGGGGCCACGTTCCCAGATTCTTATGTGTTAGCAGGCCTTTCAGTCTGATCTCTCTCATTACTAGTCATGATGATTTTCTCCTTCCTCTTCCTTTCAGTCCTTGTCTAGGAAATCTAAAATTCCCACCTCTGTCTCCCTTCCCAGACATTGGCTGTTGAAAACTTTATTTTCCAAGCAGAGCCAAATGGAGGCAGGCTTCCTTTAGCCTATGTGCCAGACACTGCAAACAAGTTTGTGGGTAATACAATTAGCATGAGTACACAAGCCACTATATACTCCTAAGGGAAAAAAAAATACATGTTTTCTGCATCTCATGAGTACAAGAGATCATGTCAGATATTTGACCTGACTATATAGTGTGAGTACGCTATGGCAGTCACAGGAAATATGTGCATTAAAAACCACGTTAGAAATGCACTTTTTAAAGCACGGCTGTTGAAGTGACTCACCACATGCGAGAAATTAAATAGGACATGAATCAAAACAGAAACCAGAACAGAAAGTAGACAATATTTTGTGTTAAATGAGAATAAATTTATGAGCTGAAATGTATGCCATGCAACTAATGCTATACTTAGAATTACATAGTTATAAACATATTAAAAGGAAAACAGATTAAAAACAAGCACCTGTTATTCTCTTTATGAAAATAAAAATCACAATAACAATTTGAATTCTGGGCACTCATAAGAAAAAATAATAAGCATTAGAGTAAATATAAATACAGTAGAAAACAAAATAGAGAATATTGAAGTTGGGTCTTTTAAAAGATGGGCGAATTTGAAAACCCTTTAGCTCGGTTAAAAAACTAGGAGACATTTAAAGTATTGAGAGGGTGTGTTAAAAGAGAAACATTATTACATACCTCACAGCTACATGGAAGATTTAAAGGAATTAAAGAGGAACATATCAATAATTTAGAAGAGTTGGATGGAATGGGCTAATTTTTTTGGAAAAAAATTATCTTTACTACAATAACCCTTACTCATATAAAGATTTACAACTCAACAATGAAAACATCTTAGCAGATGAACAGACAATTGGTTTTACATTTCTTCTAAGATGTAGCGATATTCAGTAAACAAATGTATCAGGGCTCACCATTGTTAAACATCAGAAAAATCAAATCAAAATAAAAAAGAGATCGTACACAATATTCAGGGTTGGTACTATTTTTAAAGAATAAACAAGAGCAAGTTTGAGTAAGTATGTGAGGAAATAAATCCACACCCACTACTCATAGAATTACAAAGTTATATGCCAATGTGGACGATAACTGGAGAAGTTCCTTAAAAGTTCAGGTTTATGTTACAGCCTCATCAAGTAATTGCACTTTTAGGGGTGTACCCAAGAAAAGCCAAATGTATGTCCATGCAAAAAATGTGTACAAAAGTGTTCACAGTTTTATTATTAATAATAACTCCAAACAGAAACAACTCAAGTTCATGTCTAGTAATAAATGTGATTAAATGTATGTATAATTCAGCCATGAAGAGCAGTGCATTCTACTACTTGGATGCACCTTGAAAAGATTATGCTACATGCAAAGATGGTGACACAAATTACCACGTGTATAATTTCATTTATAAGAAATGTCTATAACAGGCAGGCACATAATGACAAAATGTAGTGTTTCCTTGCCGTTAAGATAAAGTGGATGAAGAATTGACTGCTGATGCTTAGCTGAGCTAATGAAAATCAGCTTGTATCGGTTTGTATTGTGTTGGTATTCATAAGAATTTCTACATTTCCAAAAAACAGTCTGATTGAATATTTTATCAATCCACAGAAAGCTCTTATAAAAATCAAATAAAATCTGTACTCCCTTAAATGTTGAAATAATTTGGATATGAATAAAGCCTATGAAGAACTAAGGAACTTTGACGGCTTTGGTAAAATACAATGAGTATCATATTGTCACTGTTCAAATATTTTTTCTTGTCTGAGGTTGGATTCGATCAGTAATAACAGTAAATTTATAGAGACAACTTCTTCTACTGACAAAAAACCCCAATGTATATGTTGAAAAAAGGAAGATGGTTTCAGTAGGAGAAGCAATAGCTCTCAGTATGTTCAGTGTCTTAGTAATGGCTCATGCCCACATTCATCTGACACCTTTAGCTAGGATCGTATGATATATCGAATTTCATTTGTTTCAATACTTCGAAATATCTTTATGAAATGTCTAACTCAAAGTTTTCAATTTTCCTTTCATAAACCAATATTGTCCAAAATGGAAAAAGAATTGCTGCAAGCTACTCCTCTTGGAGGATGAAGGAGTGTCAGATAGCAAAGTAAGACTTGAAGAACTCTGATAGGTTATGGTGCTGTTGGGTAATACATTTTCTGAGGTTTGTAGAGAAGACGAATGTTTTAATGATTAATTTACATCTTTGATAGTCTCATGTACATATTACTGCATTCAGTAAACTCTCCTACCTCTCACTCGCTTATCTCCCTTCCACTCAGCCTCCCAGCAGGCCTCTCCACCATAGTCACCACTTTATGGTTTCTAGTTAACATAGACTATCACGAATCCTAGATTTAGAACTGAGCCTACTTTTACGCCAAACATCTATTTCCTTAAACTTACTTTTTGTTTAGGCGGCAAAATGTCTGAGCAACTGTCATGTACCACAAATACACTGGTTATTGTGTGAGGCTGGGGGATTTCAGATGTTGTCCATGCTTCATAGACAGTGCATTTTGGTAGAAGTAAAGGATGTCATCCATATTAATTGCTGAGTGAAAAATAAAGGCTTTGTCAGAGGAGTTCCTTAGAATGTGATCTAGTTCAGCCTGTCCTGGATTCTTCTTTTGGTGCTGTCCTTTGATCTGAATATAGGAAGGTAAACAGAATTTAATCATATACAACAGAGTTGGGAAGGAATGAAGGTGGTATCCCCTTCCTAAGACTAGATAAAAATTCATGTAGAAAGGCAACCTGAGGCCCTTCTGGGAATGTCAAAAAGAGGCAGTACAAGATGCAGGGTACTCAGTGGCCATATTGGAATGCTCAGTTGAAAAGCTCAGTGTATTTTTTTTTCAGCATAAAGAAGCCACATGGAGTATTATATGTCTCAAGTGATGATGTGTAGGAGATAGAGTTTTGGAAAATTTCCTTGACTGCTGTGACCAATGGATTATCATTAACTGTGAGCCTTTTATGAAAATTACAGATAGCCAACAAGAAATGATACCACTTGGGCTGGGATAGGAAGATGTAGAAAGACGTTAACAGATGCTAGGAACTCAGGAGAAAATCAAAAGATTTGATGAGATACTGAGTAAAGGAACTGTGTGAGATGATTAATAATGCTTTTATCCTAATTCATGTTATAGCTATGCTTTCCACGACATATAATTCAATTTCCTCATAAAATAGAAAATCTTTAAAGACAGACGGAAAATGGGAGACGGCTCAGTAGGTAGAGGAACTTGCTCCTGATCTAGACTCCTGAAGTGTTCCACGAGTTGTTCTCAGGCAGCAGAGGCACATACATATCAATATAAATACAAAAAAATAAAAGGTAATTCAAAATGTTTGAAGATAGATCTTTACTTTTTTATGTCCTAAGGCATATTGAATGCAAAAGAGATGTCTTTTTACAGTTTGATCATGTAGTATTTAGATTGAATTGAAAATAAAAATAAAGCATTCATAAAATTTTCCTCTACACTTTATATAGATGCTTACAGTAGATATGCTTATGGATCTGAGTAGGACTAAGTAATTACTTATTTTACCTGGTCATTAGGCAGCTACTGAGGCCAGCAATTGGATTCACAAAATATACATAATTTATTGACCCTTGTTCAAAGACAAAGTGAGCTGCCTAGAATACTTAAACTGCATTTAGCTTTATTGCTCCCTGGAGAAACATTTTGTTATCGATTATACATTTTGGACTGTCAAAACATGGATTTCATTAATGCTGGGTCTATTTTATGATGTCACTATAAATTTGGAATATTAACTTCAGCATATGCATCTAAACAGATGCATCATATAAAGCAAATAAACATTAAGGAAGGGTCGCTGTGTAGTTTGGGAGCAGTCAACAGTCTCAGTAGTGATTGAGAGGGAAACATAAGAATGCCTGGGATCTTATTCCATAGCTAACACTGAACTGCCCAATGACGAGAAAGATGAGTTACACCACCAATTCCCTGGTACTGATACCCCCTCATCTTCTCTCAGCATGTAATTACAAATGTTCCTCAATATTCATAAGCAAGAATCCTCGGTACCAAGAAAGTATCATGGGATTTGTTTTACCTAGAGATTTGAACCTTTTAAACCTACGTGCATAGTGTGTTCCTTGCAAGGTGTTGCAGTGGCTTTACAAATGAAACAAAGCAAACTGTCATGGAGACCTTCGCTGCAGACTGTGTTTTGGGCCACTGGGAAAACTACACCTGCTTCATTGCCTTAGAGTCATTGACAATTTCGATAGTCACACTTTCTATTTTCACAACTAATACTTTAGCCGTGCTTTTTCTTTCCAAGATAGGTTTTCTCTTCAATTAAAGGGCAAGAAAAAATTGATATGGCTATAGCAACTTAAGGTTCAAATAAATCTACAGCAAATAATACAGGAACTACTTTAACATCTTTGGAAAAGCTAACCAAAGTTCTTTATTTTCTTGACTAATATTTATGAGATCTCTTCTTTAGAAAATATGCATGTAGTACTTACACTAGGAATCTTTAATGTTGACACAGAATACTTTACTCTGTGAAATTGTTTTGTCATAAGTTGTGTATAACTATGTCAAGAAAACATTAGTGTAATTGGAATTAAACCAATTAATATATGGATTGTCACAACATCTCTGTGTTCCTCAAGTTTACTGTGCCAGCACTTAGATGCACCTTACTTGTGAAAATCAGATTATTCTTTATTTATTTATTCTTCTCTCATATATTATATCCCAACTGCAGTTTCCTCTTCCTCCTCTCCTCCCACTCCCTCCCTCCATGCCCAATCAATTACTCTTCCATTTCCCTTCAGAAAAGGACAGGCCTCCCAGGCATAGCAATCACACATGGCATATTACATTATAAGAAAAATAGGTACCTCCCCTCACATTAAGACTGGACAAGACTACCCTATAGGAGGTAAAGTGTCCCAAAATCTGGCAAAAGAGTCAGAAACAGTCCTTGATCCTTCTGTTAGGAGTCTCACAAGAAGATTGAGTTACATAAATGTAACATATATGCAGAGACCTAAGTCAGACTCATACAGGTTTTTTGATGGCTGGTTCAATCTCTGTGTGGCCCTTTATATCCTGCTTGGTTGATTCTGTGGGCCATTCGCATGTGGTATCCTTGACTCCTCTGACTCCTATAATCCTTCCTACTCCTCTCCCCAAGTTACACCTAATGTTTAGCTGTGGGTCATCCACATATGATTTTACCAGTTGCTAGTTGATGGCCCTCTGATGACGACTTTGCTAGGGTCATATCTCAAAGTAGAATATCATTGGCAGTAATTTCATTGTCTTTTTAAGGTTGTATTTAGTCCTATTGTAGGTTTCTGGTCTACCAAGCCTCTGGTTGCAACTTTAGTCAATGTCAAGCATGGGTTCTCTCTTCTGGCATGGACCTCAAGTTGGACCAGTTATTGGTTGAACATGTCCACATACTCTGGAACCAGATATTTTAACCTTATACTCAAGATGTTAGGAATTCTAAAGGAATATGCCATAAACATGAGAGATAAAAAGAGAGAGATAAAAAGAGAGAAAGGGGTCTAAACTGGGACAAATGGTGTTGAGAGAAAAGAGTTGGAAAATGGCTGCTATGTTAAGAAAACAAGGATTGAACAGAAAGGAATTCTCACATTAATTGTTGTGTATTAAAATGAATTTATCTTCTGGGAGATTGGGCAAAGAATTAAAGTATTTTAATTACATTTTCTCTGCTTGAACAGTGATACTTTGAATTTAACACTTGAATGAGTTTGGGCCACTTAAGACTCTTGAATTTATTAATATTACAGAATGCACACTCATATGCACACACACACTCACACACACACAAATTTCCACAGCCACTTGAGCTTATATACTATTCAGTTTATTATAAATATAACTTTAAAATAGTTATGAACATATTTCATTAGGATAGAATAGCTAAGTTATAAAATTTGGTTGTCATCATTTTTTAATTACCAAGACTGGTGTTTGATCAAAGGTCTAGCTCATTGACATCCTTTATCGGGTACAAGGCACCTACGGTCCTGTGACTTCAAATAAAGGCCTTCCAGAAGAATGTTTTGTTACTTTTATCCAACAGTCTAAAAAAAGTAAACATTGCAAGCTGAAAATAGACTGTAAGCCTCAGCCTCTTGCAAGGCAGCCCAAGTTTTCTATAAAGTTTAACAATGTCTTTGATGGAAATGTGCAATGGGGGGTATAAAACCCTTTCTTTCCCTGGTTTTAAATAAACGGGTCAGTTAGTCAAGAGAATCAGTTGTAATAAAAGCTAAGTGGAATATTATTTTATTCTTTCCTTCATGTCCTTCTAAATCACTTAAGAACCCTGCTAGTCTCCACTCATCAAAATTGCCTACACAATTGATTTGTGTTCAGTTCTACTGAGATTTTTACGTAGAACTTCTTAATTGTATAGGCATGTCTGGGTCCTAGTTAACTCTTTAAACTAAAGACTGAAGTATTTGTGAATGTTGCACCTAGACAAGTGAAGTTTGAACAGATTTAAATTCTCCTCTCTGTTACCTTTTAATGTGATTTAGGAACGATATCTTAGAAGAATTGAGAGCTGCTGATAGGAAGGTAAAACGCAGTCTTCTTGGGATGTCGCAAATCCCCGTGGAATTCAAAACTTACAAGTTGCTTTCACTTTCTGCTCTAACAATTTCAAATTTAAAAATTTATTCTCAGGAGGATATATATATATATATATATATATATATATATATATATGTATATACACACACACACACACACACACACACACACACACACAGATATATATATATATATATATATATATATATATATATAGGGGGGGAGATGGTGTGGGTAGAAAATAACCATTTAGCTACTTTTGCCTAATTTTTCCTTTATATAAAATAAAATTTTATTATAAATAAGACAACCAATTCTAGTTTTATGAAGGAGAAGTTATACAGAGAATAATAAGAACTATCTTGGGACTAATTCAAAAAAAGAAGTAGATGGTTTAGGGAATAGGAACTATAGTAGAGACATTAGGACAGAATTACCTTGATTAAAAATATTCTTAGCCAGGGCAAAATCATTTCTTCTCCAGGAGAATATTAACTCAATTCATCTGGCATTTCAGTATTTCATCACTCACCATGAAAGACTCAAGATATATGGTCTTAGCTTACCTTAAGCCATATGCCAACACTCAGACTGTAGGACAATAATGTAAGAATAAAAATGTGATGCAGTAATTGGGAACTAACCCTCTAATAAAATATCAGGAGAGAGAGAGAAGGGTAACTTCGCCAAAGTAGAGCAGAAAAAATTATGTCCATGCTTGTTATTTGACTATTTGTGTTTATTGTCTTGCTTGTTCCTTGACTATTTGCATCTATGATATTGCTAGACCCTCACCCTAGAACTGATCTTAATCCATGCATGTAATTAAAATGGTATAAAAGCAAAAAGGAGGAGGGGAATGGGATAGGGAGGTTTTAGGAAGGGGAAATGGGATGACATATGAAATGTAAATAAATAAAATATCCAATTAAAAAAGGAAAAAAAAAGAAAAAAATTAGATGTGTAGTGTCTCCGCACATAACATCTATTCAATACTATATTTTATCTTGAAAACAGAAAAGTTTGAATAAAAATTACAACTTACATGGTACCTACAGTATGTCTAGTATTATTAGTTGTTTGGGGGGGGGTCAAAATTTATGTTTTCTTTATCCTTCAAAATAGGAGGAAGAAATCATTTTCTCTTATGATAAAAGACAGAAAATGTACCATAACATAATTTATCAGTATCTGTCTATTTATCTTGGGACATCCACAGCTTCCTCTCTCACAATTTTTCTGCGAACTTTGAATATAAATCCTCAGAGTGTCATTGTTAATAATAACATCTCAGAAGAACCCTGCTAAGCTCTGTCATTGTCACTTGGTTTAGAAGGAAAATCATATTTACAAAAGCCATGAAACACAGTTGACAGACATGTAGTTTGAGTAGCATCGGTTGGAAGTAACCTAAAATATTTTCACCATCTGCTGTGTTTTGGAGGATCCTCAACCTAGATCCTCTACATCCAACCTGGAGAACCCTAGTCCACCTGGTTTGAGTTAAAACTAAACTAGTTAGTACCTAGGTAGTTGGTTCAGAGTCAGAATCTCTAGGATACAAATCAAAGAGACATGTAATTAAAGTTGACTTTTTGTCATTGGGCTTATTTTTGATCTACCTTTAATTTTAATGACTAGAAAACAAGGAACTAAAAAATAAATATAATAGAGTTTAATTTTTAAAAACATCTGCTAACTAGAATCTGTTTTTGGAAATCCTGACAGAAATGTTTTAGAGGATGTTTAGCTTAAGTGACAGTAACATTTGAATCTGAACAACTGCCCAGTTATTTATATTTTCAAAGATGAAATCGAGCCTCTCACAATTTGTATGGCCTTCTTTTAATGTATCTGCTTTTCAAAATACTTATGCTTTCCTCTGACGCTCCTTTAAGTTAGACTGTATAGAAGCACGCCAGTGGACTAATCATGATCACTTGTTTGTTTTCCTTTCGTTTGTCAAAGGAATCTGATACAATTATGAGTTTCAGGTTCCTATGGTAGATACTGTTTACTACAGAACGGACTCTAATTCAAAGCTCATGTTCTGTCTCCTGGAAGGTCAGAGCTTCTTCATCCCTATAAAAAGTCGTGGCAATTCCATTGCTAAAAATGAATGTAGGCTCCATTTCTGGTCAACTAGACGTAATGAAATGATTTTTCAATGATGAAGAATACTTTAACTATATGGAAACAGGGAAAGCAGACAGAAGGCTATGCATAGCTTCTTTGCTATAACGGCCCTTTCTCATACTGTAGTTGTGGGAGGATTTAGCAATAAAGTAGTACACTCCCTGTGTGAGATACAAAGCTATAGAAAATAAAAGGGAAAAATAATTTAAAGTCAGCAAACTTTAGTTTATGACATTATAAATTGCCCACATTCAAAATCTTAATTCTTTTTATATGAGACAATCAAATATTATCATTTACTATATGTGACTTTTTTCTATATTGCATCTAAATTATGCCTATCTGTAGAAATTTTAAATATCAACAAATGGTCCTTAACATATTAGCTTTCCTATCAAGGCTGCTTGACATTCTGATAAGCCACGAATCATCAGCAGACATACAATGCATGTAAAGGCAAATATCGCATTGATTTACACACACTTAATTCAATTCTCATGCCTAGGTTGACAAATATTTCTTAACTGCTCTACTTTAGTACCTCATCTCAGCCACAATTAGGGCATAGCAGGCTTCTTTCTTTACACATCAATACCTGTTTAATTGCTTGAATATTTTATTACATTTCTCCCACTTTATGAAAGTGAATAAAGAGAAGAGAAATGAAAGTATTATGAATAACTTGTGAATATAAATGTTGATTGCATAAGATTAACATAATTAAGATAAATACAAAATAATTTAGATGTACCAAAAAACATGTACCTTTCATCTTAATTTGATGTCTATTGGAATGAAGCCAATTTGTTTTGTTTTCAGCTGAGGAAAATTAAACATACAATGATATGTATTATAAAATATTGGCAGCATAAAAAGACAGTAGTTATGAGCAAGGGATGAGTAGGTTCTTCACAGTTATATTTAGTTGCATAAGATTATACTCCATCTTTGCTATTTCAAAAATGAGGGGAAAAAGCTGTTTATCTATCAGGTACTTGATAATGTGGTAGATATCTAGTGATAAATAAGATAAAAATGTGTTCTTTCTTTCCATTTATCTTGCAACCAATGGGTCATTAGTCTCTTGCATTCTTGGAACTTTTTGTTTTGCTTTTATGAAAAATTGCAAATTATTACTCTTATGCAGGAGCAGACCTAACTTGTTTTGTGGAACTTTATGAACATTCTCCAAACAAGTGGCATTTAAACTGAGATCAAGAGGATTTCAAGAGATAAAACCAAAAAAAGGAAGTGAATAAGAAGTCTATGCCAAGAAGATAGAATGGATATGAAATCTAGGACAGCTAAGAGACCAGAAGAAATCTGCTGTGATAAGGGATAGAAAGGAACAGAGGAGTATGCTAGATAGTGTTGGCAAAGGAGACAGAGTCTATAAATACCTCAACTCCAAAGAGAACAGGAAAGGGTGTTATGGAGGGCAAAGTCATAAATGTGTTTGTAAAAGTTGCCTAGAGGGAAATAAAATTAGGATGAGCTACTATAGGAATATAGTCATAAAATTGCTCCTAAGGACATATTTCCATACCCATAGATTAGTACATCAGTCAGCCCTCATTGGACATTCTTTTTCTAGTAAGAGATGACTGCTAACGCCAATTTGTAGTAAGGCATTTATTAGCACTTGTACTAAATTGGATGTCTGTCCAATTCCCTCTCCTCAAGGCTTTACAGTCTATGCAGAAGCGGTAGAAAGACTGTAAAAAAAACAGAGATGATATGTGATGAATCTAAAAAAAAAAAAAAAAAAAAAAAAAAAAACATCTTCTAGAGCAACAGGACTGGTGCACTAATACATATGTGAACCCACAGAGGCTATAACAGCATGCACAAGAATTGGGCAAATTCAAACCAAACTACTTACCAACGCTGAGATAGAAAGTAAAAGAAAATTTCTACTCTGATCAAAGAAGCTATTTGCAACTGATACATGCTAGGAAAATCAGTTGTCTCCAATGAAATGAAACCAAGTATATCAACCACATTCCAAGGAAGGTTTGACAACAGAAAATGGATTCCATGTTTATGAGTGTTTTTTTTTTTTTGTTTTTTGTTTTTTTTTTTATGATTTAGTTTGATTTGGTATTCCTGTCTTAGGAAGACTGTTTATTTGTCTTAATTTGGGGCTTATGGTTTAACACACACACACAAACACACACACACACACACACACACACACACACAGAGAGAGAGAGAGAGAGAGAGAGAGGCAGAGAGAGAGAGAGACAGAGAGAGACAGAGAGACAGAGAGAGACAGAGAGACAGAGAGATGAGAGAAGAAGAAAAAGACAGAGACACAGAGAGATACAGAGAGACAGACATAAAGACACAGAGATGGGATACAAGAAGTTGGATGCACAAGGGAGGAGGTGGGAAAGAATATAATCAAAATACATTTTATGAAAAGAGTATTAAATGATAAAAAATGGAGTCGATCCATGTTTAAAAGAGACAAAACAGTGTTAAGTAGGGTTTTTTGTGAGGGTTGGAGGTGTGAACAGGCTCAGGGCAGATTCATAAAGTGGAAGTAAAAGAAACAGAAATAGTGCTGAGAATAAAAGCTACTAAACCTAGGGGTGGGGAGAACTGACTATTGGGGGGGGGAGGAAATTGTGTGCCTGAGCATAAGAGTAGGTAAGAATAGGTTATGTAGATCAGTTGGCACAGTGTTTGGTAAGCATGCACATGACCCTAGGGTCTACCCAACACCTCCAACACCTTACAGAAACTAGGCATGCTTGTGTCATCACTAGTGAATAGAATATAGGGAATTAGTAATTCCTCAGCTACCTAACAAGTTCAAGTCCTACATGGACTGTATGACCCCCATCTCAGAAAGAGCAAAAAGTAGAGAGCAAAGACTAAATAAATTCAGCACCAAATCCTTTTGAAGATGCAAATGTTGGTCATCATTACCTTTTGGCCTTGTTCAATCTCAGACACAGTTAAGTTGTTTTGATTAAAATTTCTGTAATAGGTGTCAGTATGTAGTCCCTTACTTTTTGATACTTGAGTATCTCCTATATAGTCTTAGTCCCAGAATTTAATTCTTCAGGACAAATGCATGTTGTCTATGCAATCTGAAACAACATGAGAGCATGTCTCTTAGCCCATGTTTGTATGTATGCCTGTTTTAAAGTTATGCTACTGAAAAAGAGATCTTCAAAAAGCTTTCTTTTTCATAGGTGTGATTGTCATGTAGGGTTCAAATTAAAGACCATTCAGTCAGCAGACTGTAACAGCTATAGAAGCTGCCCTTTAACTACCCTACTCCCTAGAAATTTTCATAGCAGTTACTAAGAGTTTAACTTAATTACATAGTTTTATACAGAATTCTTCCTGTGAACAATGTCAAGAATTAAGCCTGGTCTGCTTGTCCTGTGAATGTGCTTCTTTCCGCCTGGGAGCTTCCAATCGAGTTGATTATAAACAAACACGGACTATTCAATAAGTATTATGTGTATTCTGTTAAGGGAATTAAAAAGAAGAGGGAAAGCTATTTTAATCCCTGTGTTATAAACAGATTATACATACATATACATATCTTATATTGAATGAAATATATATAATGGCTGCATGAAGAAAATGACAGCCTGGAATGGTTTATAGATTTTTTTTTTCACAAGGAAATGGGAAGTTAATCATGCGAACATAAAGTTGCATAAAGTCCCACCTATTCTGTAATTCTAGCTACTTTTAAGATATTATACTTGATCACGTGAACTGCAGGTCCAAATTCTTGACCAGAAGGAGCTGATTTCAGAAGAAGTCGAGAGTAAACACATTGTTGCAAGGATATGATAGATCAGTTGAACACAGTACTTTTGCTTATATCCAGTTGTCTAGAACTTATGAAAAAGTCATGACTCTCTAACTATGAAGTCTGAGCAACACCTCTGGCTGGATGAGAGTTAAGTACAAAGCAAAATATTTCAAGTACTCGTAGGGAGAAAAATAAAAAGTGAATTGTTATAGTAAAGTAGTCTCTGGCACAGCTCAGAAGAATGAATTGATCAACCCCTATTGATAAAATGCTTAAGTGAGTACCTAATTATTATTATTATATGCATAGCATTTGAAATTTGAAGAATGTGGAGCATACATAGGTTAATTATAATTAAAGAGTAAAATTATTGCATGGATAAAAATACTGTACAGAGAATCTTTTACAAAAGCTTTATTTGTCAATAAAAGGCTATTGGTCTATGAGCTTAGGCAGGAAATAGGAAAATAGACATTTTAATAGAGGCAGGGGATTCTGACATAGAGACGGGCATTAAGGGAGTTTTGCCCTGGAACTCTGAGGAAGATGGTCACATGAGCTCTAAGGAAGAGGTAACCAACCATGTTACATTTATATAATAGAACAAAGAGGTAACTGAATTAGAGAACAGTCTAAGATCTAAGCATTTATTTACATATAATTCAGTCTTTCAGTCATTACTTCTGGAAACCTGGGTATGGATGGAAATCCCATAGCTACCCAAAACCCCATGTTTTCCAAGTGTACTCTGACATTTGTCTGAGACATTCACTGACCTAAACCAAACTATAAATATGTATATGGCACTGGACTTAAACTTTGAACTTTGCTCTCTAGACTGAGGAATTTGAATAATCAGATACTATGTTCACTTTACTTTTTTGTACAAAAAGTCCTATGACTCAATATTTAATGTCATGTTATGCTTAATTGCATTAAATAAAAAAAAATGAAGAAAATTTTACCACTACATCTTTATCTGATGGAATGGCTATAGGTATTTTTTTTTTGAGTAAAGAGAACATTCTATGTGTATATATCTTTATTTTGTATCATCTCTAAATCTCACTCAATTACTCATAGCTCCATGAAGAAATATGTTCTCATAAAATGTTTCAGGCACAGGATTTCTGTAGCTACATGCATAACATGTTCTTAATAGCCTTGTTGAGTATATACTTATGTGGCTTGATATGATCTTTTCACCAGAAATAAGTTTATAAATTTAGATTAGATTTAAATTCCGGAAGTTTCTCTGAGCTGAAGAGTATATGTCAGAGAAATACGAATACGAATTCTGATACAAACCTTTTCCATAGATGTACATTGTTTGTATGGAGTTGTTTGTTTCCAGAAACACAGCTTGGGTTAACATTTTAAGTTGATTGGTATAGAAAAAGGTACAGAACAAATATAGATATCACAATTTTAAAGGAAATTCAATTGTATAATCTGAGTGGCATCATAAGAAGGACATATTAAAGGTCAGGGGTTTGCCTCAGTTGGTAAACTGCTATCTATCCAAACATGAGGAGCTGAATTAAATTCCATGGCTCATGTAAAAAGCTAGATGTGGACCATGCACTTTGCAATCCCAGAGCTGGAAAGAAGGTGACAAGACAATCCCTGTGACTTGCTGGCTGCCCAAGTAAGTGAGCTCCAGATTCAGTGAAAGACCCTGCCTCAAAAATAAGATGGAGAGTAATGAGAAAAACAGCTTACATTGGCTTCCACATAAACACACACACACACACACACACACACCTGCATACATACATGGATTTGTGCAAAATATTGTATTATATTGAGAATACTTACTCCTTAAGCCAGCCTCACATTGGCTGGAAACACAGTGTTTGGAAGAGCAGATTGCTGTAAGGAGCTGTAAGGAGCTGTAAGGAGCAGACATGCAACAGCGTCAAACCAGATTCAGGTCGAGGCTTTCATTACCTTCGACTCTGTCGAGAACCGTAAAACAGCCTCCTCAGGTGCTAGACAACTAAACAAAGCAAAGAAATGCAAAGAAATTCTTTGGTGGGGGTGTTAATAGTCTCATTATTTCCCACATCTCTCTGTTAAGATGGGCAGCAGTGTCACCATAATCAAAGGTGGATGGCTCCCTATCACACTCAATTTTTATCCAACTCTTGTCAAAATATAGACAAGGAGTGAAAAAAGATTAGAAAGCATGAATGGTTGAAGGAGCCTGAAGGACTTATGTGGCAGAAATGGTGGTATACATATATACCCAGAATAATAGACTTATAATTAGATTTTTGAATGTTTGTTTATTTTTTGAATAGACAGAGTTTTAAAGTTATTCCTAGGTTTATAGAAATCATAAGGAGAAAGAACAAGTTTTGGTGATTTTAGTATAATATTTTTATTAATTCTATGTAAACTTTGGGTATATAATAGATTTTGATCATATATATACTACACTATTACCTCTACTTTCTCCAAGATTTAAAGCTCCCTTCTCAACTTTATATGTTCTCTTTTTTTAAATTTGCATAACCCAAAGTACTATTTTTGTTGCTCGTATATTTATGGGTGTGGGACCATCCACTGGAGTATGGTCAACCTATCAGCCTTTTTTTTTTTAAAATTGATAATTGACATAACAAGACAAACCCTATAATGGGCTGTATTATCTCTGTGCAGTTAGACCTAGGCAAGACTTCAACTCTAGATAAAGAATTATAGATCACTAAGGAATACAAAGAGCAGGAGTGAGAAAAGTAGTCTTCACCAAAGAAAAACACACCAACTGATTATTTAATACCTAATCGTCAACACTGAGAATTTATGCATAGTAATAGGTACATACTAAGCTTGTTATATTTACATATATTTAAATAGATATATGTGTGTACATACTATATATATACATGTATGTACACACATAGATAGATAGGTAGATAGACAGACAGACAGACAGACAGACAGACAGATAGAATATTAAGGATAAACCTGAGCAAGGCAAAGAGAAACAGCCATTCAGGATATTTCTTCTGCTGTCTCTATTTCAGTTCCTGCCCGCCCATTTCTGTTTTTACACCTTCCCTGGACTTCTCTTAGTAATGGACTAAAGTCTGTAAAATAAAACACACCCTTTCCTCCTTGAAGTTGGTCTGGGGCAGTATTTTTTCAGAGCAACAAAAAGCCAACAAGGATATTTTTTATTGTGTTCATTTTTGCAAACCTTATACTTTTTTGGCTTTTAAATTTTTCCTTTACTACAGGCTCATTTCTTCTTGAACCGTTAAGTTTCTAGGTGCTGCTTACAGATGTTCACTGACCGCTCGCTGTTTTAGTGAACCTCCTCTTAGTCACTGATCTACAAGGCATTTTATTTGGAGCAATATTTAACATGGGGAAAGAAATGGTGAAGCGTGTGGTCAGAGCGTACACTGTCAGCAATTAGGCTGCAGCATCCCACCTCAGGTGCCTCCTCAACTGTTGCCTATACACACGCTTAGCTCCTCCCACCTGGCTTGGCCCTTTCATGTATCTCTGCTCTCACCAGGCAGACATTCTGAGCATGCACGTCTTACAGTTCCATATTCCCCGTATCTTTAGTGCTTTCCATTAAGTCCATTTGTTACCATGGTATTAGAGTCAGGCTTAAAGGAGCTCCACTGCATGCAACATTATTAAGGCGGCAATTTTTTTCTTTGATACAGCACACAAAAATTTGAAGTAATGGCAGTGCTTTTATAATCTACAACAGACCTCTGAGTTGAAATTAGATCCCATTTCATTTTGTCTGATCTTTTGCCCCATTGTTCTCTTGGTTTCTCCTCATTCCTTCCTCCTTGCCTGCCATTTAATATAATGTTAGCATTTCTGCTTTTTGTAATAGTATACACTATATGCAAGACAAGCAAGCATTTTCAAAACTAGATTTTGACCTTGTCCATGTGGTTAAAAAAAATGAGCAGAACATTTGCATCGTTAATCATCGCCTGCTGATTGTTGGATCTGCACACAATGCAAGAGATTCCCATTCCCATCTCCTTTCTCTTCTCTCAATCCTGCACCTTTGGGTGTTCCCAAGTCACACATTAGTTTCTGTTTTGAGTATGTTAGTGTGGGTCACCCCTCCCCAAGATGTTCACAAATGGAGATATGACTAATTAGATAGATGAGATTCATTTGACACAGGTCACTGAGAAAGTACAGAGTTAATGTACATTTGTGATACACCAGTGTACTCACTAGCATGCCTCAGTGTACTCCCTAACTTACACCTGTGTATTGACTAGCATGTACCTGTGTATTCACAAGCATACACCTTTGTACTCCCTAGCATGCACTTGTGTACTCACGAGCATATGGCTGTGTACTCACTAGCATAACCTGTGTACTCACTAGCATACGCCTGGGTACTCACTAGCATATGCCTGGGTACTCACTAAAATGTATCAGGACAGACTAGCATGTATCAGTGAGCTAAAATGAAAGTGGGGTGAATGAAGTAACTGGCTGAGAGTAGTGTGAGGTTGCACATCTAAAAAAACCAGTAGCAGATTCCCAAACATTTCCAATCACCTTCTACTTTTGAGAATCACATAGGCTTATGTAAGTAGAAAACATTCATATCTAAACTAAATGGTTGTTTAAATATTGACTGGTTCATAAAAGTTACAGACTTTTCTAATGTGTTAATATTTGAAGCAGCACAAGGTAATATATTAAGTTAGGTTTCCCCAATACAAATAACTCTGTATTGTGGCATAGTTAAGAGTTATTTTGGTATTTTAAAGCCAAGAATATTTCCTGCTCAATATTAAATTTATTTCCAAATTTAGACCTGCTGGTATATAAATACTGGGGTTGAGCATCTTTTTCTGAAGCTCCTTGAAGCCAAAAGTGGCTAAGATTTTCTGTTGTGATGTGGATGGGGTCTCTCCTACAATGTAAGGCAGGAAAGTGCTACTGAGAGGTGGGACTTTCAGAGGTGAGGACCAAGGGAATCTAGTTATGTCATTGGAAGCATGTTCTCAAAAGGGATTGTGGGACTTTTGTCTCTTCTCTGTTGTTTGTTTTTTAAGTAGTTTATTTTACCATGTCCTTCTGTTACAATATACTGTTCTTGCAAGAGCTATAGAATTGGCCTCATAAATACAGTTGACAGCAGTTATAAAGATGTGAGCACATTCTAGAATGGAAGGCATCTTTTCTGCACTCTTGGTTCTGGTGGATCTAACATCACAAGCCAAAAAAGCATTTTCCTTTCTTTATAAACCATCAGTGTGCTTTGGTCTGAGAATACAGAGCTTGCTGCAGCAGCATCTCCCAGTGAATTTCTGAGTAGTTCTTATCCTGATACAATGAAGAGCAGCACAGGTGTGCAGTTTGTTCTGTGAGTCTCAAGCAAGATTCTGAGAACCTTTTAGACAAGTTTTAAAACAACATAACTGAATGTTGCATGGAGGCTTTAAATAAATATCCCCCTTATTTATGTAATGCCATTCTCTACATTAAGAATTATAATATATTAAATCATTTGGGCTTTTTTTTTTAAAAGAAATGACTCACGATTGACTCTTGAAAAAAGGAATTGGGAATTATATTGCATATTAAGCACACTGATTTATTTCTACTTACTAAAAGTGAGTTATCACAGTTTCTAAAAAGAGAAGATCTATTTTGCTTAGAACTTCAAAGGAATTTTGGCTCCAGTTCTAGACCAAAGTATCATAGCAACAGTATGTGTATAAGAAGAAGACTGTTCAGATTATTACAAATAAGAGAAAAGAAGGAGGCAGCCACATAAGAAGAGGAGGAAAAAGGAGTTAAAGGAGGATACAGAAGAGATGGGAAGATGGATGGATGAGGTGAAATACTACCAATAACAGCAGTGACTCATTTCCTCCAGTTCAATCCCATAATTTATTTTCCAGAATGTTCTAAAATAGTACTACTACTAGAGGAACAATCCCTAAGACATGAATAGTTTAAGGAGTCACTTCATATCTTAACATAACATAGGTAGTTACTCAGTATTTGATGCTTTCATTTTTTCTACCTGATTTTTATAGACAAAGTATAATTTAGGGGAAATAAAGCCATAAAGCATTTAACATACTCTGAACTCTGCTACTATTTCAAGCAATGTAAAATATAATGTACCAATTACTTTTAATAGTAAGGATAATGAAAAAACATAGTACTTAGAATCTGTCAGTAGCCTTTAGCAGAAGAATTGACCACGAGCAAGTCTCTACACAAATGAATTGGAGTTTATTGATTTTAGATTAGAGGACAACCCCACTGCAAGGGATGGACAGTGGTATGTAGTGAGCCATTTTGGATTTGTCTTTGATTGGTTGATTTACAAAACAATCTAGAGATTGAATGCAATGAAAAAGCAAGGACTTCATTATTGAGTTGTTAAATTATTTTGTTTAGTGGATGGTGGCTGTGAGCATAGGCAATTGGAAAGGAATTATCAGTCATTCATTTCACCTAGGAGGAGATGTTGGTATTTTGTGATTGGCATAATGATTTTATTTTTGTTAATTATTAGGAAAAAAAGGAAGTGGCTTCCTTTTGCTTTTATTTCATGATCTTAATGCACCCTTGTCTGAAGTTGATATTATGTGAGATAATACAATTTCAAGATTGTATACAATAGCAATTATACAATATATACAGTTGCTCAACAGCAAGATTTGCCTGTGACTGCTAAGCTAGTTTGAGAAACTATGTCCTGCTATTTTATCTACCTTAAGATGCCAAGAGTGAAATAAATTCAGGAAGTCAAAAATAGAGTACACCAAAATGCTGATTGTTTTTACCCAGAAGGCACCCACTGAACCCTGGTGAGTCATGCTTCTATTTTGATAAGGTTGTAGGGTTAAAAGACAGCAGAAAATGTGTGTGGAGGTGAGGGTCCTCACCATAACTTGTGTGTGATTGAAAGCCCCACGTAGCATTAAAGAGGTCTCCTGGTTTGTGCCTTTCACAGTCCTTCCAAGAAGGACTTGACCAAGAAAGAATCTCTTTGTCTGATGGTAGCATTAAACGAAAGGGGTCAGAGTCCACTGAAACATCTGCAAATTTCAGCTGACCCACATGTGAAGTTGAGCCCCAAATTCACATTGTGAGTTATGAATTCATTGGAAAAAGTTCTGGGTTCATTATGCTTCTAGTGACAGAAAGCTACCTTGAAAGAACTCTGCCAACCAAAGCTTTAAAATTAGAAGGACTCAGTCATGGGTGAAAATTAGCAAAGGCACAGACTGTAGCATCAGTCTCCAGAATTTCAGACAGGAATGTTGTCAGACCCATGATACCAAACTGATATGTTAAACACATATGAAGATACAGTTCGATTAAAATGAGAATTAAAAACAGTAATCTAACAAAAGTGATGCTAAAATTGTTTTAGAAAGCAGGATGCCTAGTGATTGAAATAATATATTTAGTCATTGAAACTAAGAAAATGTGAATTACAGATGCATACTGATAAAAATTGAAGCAACTTTAATCAAGGAAATCATAGCACAAGTTGCAATAAATAGAAGCTATATAAAACCTCCTGCCCCATCTACCCTAGAACTATACACTTTTACACCATCCCTCCCTTTTCAGGACCCTCAAAATGCCTAGCAATCCCTAAATACTTTGTCACAGTCTTCCATCTCTGTATACTACATTTCTCATATTATTTTGGGGAATCTGAATGCATTTATTGCTTCTTAATAAACTGAGAGCACTTTAGACAAGAAGAAAAACTATCCATTGATTGTCAGAACAGAGTTCAAAAAAAAGAAATCCTGAGAGAACTCTGCGTACTTATAAGATAACAAGAGTCTGTGACCTCAGGTTCTTCAACAGAGTTGTTCTTGGACTGTGTTTTTATGCGCTGCCCAAGTGTAGTGGATAGGAGTGAAATCACTTCAGCCATTGTTATTCATGTGCCTCTGTGGAAACACACATTTTTGCCCTGTGTGACATGTCTTAGTGGTTAGGAACATTACTCGGGTGATTCTTCATAACCCTTGGAGTATAAGTCATCTGATGCTCTGACTGAAGTTGTCAATGGCATGAGATTTTAGTCTGCTTTATTTTTAGGCCTCACTCTCCCAGGTCCCACCACCAACAGAGGAGTAAACAGTCACTGTCCTTGTAAAATTTGACATGCAACTGTTTACAGAAATGAAGTTAAGTCTAGAGTTTTCAGTTTGGTCACATTTTTAATCTCTAAATGATTTTTCTCTGTCTTCACATATTTCAGGATGTGGACCTAATTAGGACCTAATTTTAGATAAGGTCTTACTATTTAGTAGAGGATAGCCTTAAACGGTTGTTCTTTACTAGTTAAAACGTAAAAGTGTACACATGTGCTAGACGATTCAGCTTACTAATCATTTTTCTTCTGTATCTAAGCAATATAAATAGACACAAGCAGGACATACCAGAGGCTGCAAAAGTTGCCTTTATGGAATTTTAAAGCACCATCTTCTAGAAATTAGCAATGTTTGCTAATGATAGAGATAGTAGAATAACAGAAAAATAATTTTCTATTCTTTGTTAAACTGCATTTTGCAAAATGTGCCTTTTGCTTTGATAATCTGAGTTTCTTGACAATACTAATTAGAAAACAAAACATTTCTGTGAAAAATTCCCTGAGACAGTTAACAAACTTAATGGTTTCTTTATAGATAAAATAAAAAAAAAATCATATTATATCATTACATATTACATATTATATATTATAAATTTTATTATAGCCCATGTTATGAACTAAAATTAAAATAGGACTTTTACAATATCAATGTGTTTCAAATGTTTATGTGTTTGTTTTGATGAGGTTCTAAATCAGCTCGTGTGCTCTCAAGTCCTCTCCCAGCTGAGCTGCATTCCGAGACCCACTTAATCATATTCTGTATCTAATACTTAATGAGCCGAATTCAGAGGTAAAAATGCATGAGCTAAAACCACTTTAACAACAATATTTTCATTGCTGTTAAAAAAAGAAAAATAGGAAAAAGGCAAATACTGTATATGTTAACTGGCAGAATCTAATGCTTTGTAGGAAAGGCTCTCTCTCTCTCTCTCTCTCTCTCTCTCTCTCTCTCTCTCTGTGTGTGTGTGTGTGTGTGTGTGTGTGTGTGTGTGTGTGTGTGTGTATGGTGTGTAAAATGATACATTAGCATCAGATGTCTGTACAGCACATGATTACCTGGTGCCTGTCGGGGTCAGAAGAAGATGTTACTGACCCCTGGAACTGACGTCAAATAGTTTAAAATGCCCTGTGGTATCAGGAATTAACCCTTTGTCTTCTGGAAGAGCACATCAAACACCTAAACAACGAACCATCTCTTCAGACCCAGCATTATTTATACTTTCTGTTTTATAATTTTAGTTTTTATTAAAAATAGATTTTTTTCATACCATATGTTCTGGTAATAATTTCTTCTCCTCTGCTTCTGAGCCATTACTTCTTTATCCAAAGTTTTGGTTCATAAGCAGTGGGAAGTAACCTCATATTTCTAAGACTCTGTGTAATCATTGTTTTTCCACTCTGATATTTTGCTACTTTCACCAATGTTGAAAGAGCTACAACCTTTAAGTAAGGTATTTTTTAAAAGACTATTTATTTATATATTGTGTGTATGTGTACACCATCTCTTTCTCCATGCATACTAGAAGAGGGCATCACATCCTATTATAGATGGTTGGGAGCCACCATATAGTTGCTGGAAACTGAACTCAGGACCTCTAGAAGAGCAGCCAATGCTCTTAACCATAATAATCATAACTATTTAGGGCTCTCCAGCTATGTGTTGACACTATTTCGTTTTGACGCTTTGGTAAGGCACTAACATAGCACCACAGTTAACTGACTTGTATTTCCACAGTACAGAGTTAGAGATTTCTGCTTCCACAGCTTCTGTGGCACAGTTACCATCCCACACACCAGAAGACATTGTTCTCATGAAACTATAAACATCCTTTAAAATGTGGGGAAGAATTTAGTTAAGTAATCAATGTCAATAGAGATTCTTAGAATTATGGATTATAAGTGATTTGGCCCTTACTAGTAATAATCGGTAGAAGTGTTTATAAAGTTCTACTCCTATTAAAGTGATTCAAATAGCCCATATAGGATGTTATATGCATATTTATTGATTACGAAGATCTTTTCACTTTTAAATAAATTTGTAAATATATATATATATATAACTTGAATATGTTACTAGTTTCACTTGGTTGGTTTTTGTTTTGTTTCTGCTTGTGTGTGGAAATGTATAACATAGTTTATTGCCATTACATTTCTAAAAGGTTGGGTCAATATTGAAATATACTCCCTTATTTTTGTATTTTTGATATCATTGTGAACATGAGTATTCCCTTTGTGTATAGATATTGTGTTGGCTAATTTTATGTCAACTTGACATAGACTGGAGTTATCTAGAGGAGCAATTCCAAATAAGAAACGCCTCCATAAGCCTGGGCTGTAGGCATGCCTCTGGGTATGATTTTAATTTGTGGTTGATGGGGAGTTCCAGCCCATTGTGGGTCTTGCCATCCCTGGGGAGGTGATTCTGAGATCTATAAAAAAGCAGACAAAGCCAGAACCATGAGGAGCAAGCCAATAAACAGCAAACCTCCCTGGTATCAGCTCCTGTCTCCAGTTTTCTCCCTATTTGAGTTCTTGTTCTGAAAAAAGTTCAAATAAACCATTTTCTCCCCTACTTGCTTTTGGTCATGGCATTGAATCATAGCAATTGTAACCCAAACTAAGTCAGATATGATATTTATCTTTTTATATCACATTGTTGTTTTTCCTGAATTTTAATGAACAATTTAATATTATTAGGCAATATTGATATTACAAGGCAACCAATAAACGACTTGCTGGCTACTATAGTAACTTTGTTCTAACGAAGTCTAAGGCTGTGCAAACATTAAACTCCTCCTTCGTTCCTGTTCACAAATGGGAAAAATAAACTCTCATTCCTTCCTCTTATTTATTGTATAGTCATTTAAATGAGTATTTTGTGAGACTCCAACTTTGATCTTATTCAATTTAAAAAGAAAATAAGATGACTACCCCACCTTAGAATTTAAATAGAAAAACCTCAGCTGCCATTTCATGGAACGTGTAATTGGCTATTACAAAACATGCTGGATCTACTAAATACTCCTGCAGTGAGGCAACATGCTTCTCCAAAGTATTTAACTTTAAAAAGTATTTGGCTTGAGATTTTCATGACCAGAATTACATGGTGGTTTTCTGTTTTCTCTCAACGCCTTAAAATCAATCCTGACTCCAAGACTGTGTTATCAGCATCAAGCAGGGAGAACTTGAGCAGAACAGGGTCTGAATTCTAAATTCTGCTGTTTTTGTAAACTTGAACAAACTTTGTCAGGTCACTAAGATTTCATTTCCTCTGGAAGGTAATCAAAAAGCACATCCTTAGCATGTTATGTTAGGTATGTGACTTGTATCTCTTGTCTCTCTAAGACTTTAACATTAACATAAAGGGGTGTTGGATTTTTGTCAAAGGCTTTTTCAGCATCTATTGAGATGATCAATGTGATTCTTTTCCTTTTAGCTTGTTGATATGGTGGATTATGATGATGCATTTTTGTATATTGAACAATCCTTGTGCCCTTGATGAAGCCTACTTGATCATGTTGGATGCTGGTTTTGATGTGTTCCTAGATTTGGTTTGTTTTGTTAAAATTTAGAATATTTTACTGAATATTTTTGCATTAATGTTTATAATGTCTGAAATTCTCTTTCTTGTTGAGTTTTTGTGTGGTTTTGGTATCTAGGTGACTGTGGTCTCATAAAATGAGTTTGGCAAAGTATTTTCTGTTTCTGTCTTGTGGAGTACTTTGAGTAGTATTGTTATTAGTTCTTCCTTGAAAGTCTGGTAGAATTCTGCACTCAAACCATCTGGTCCTGGGCTTTTTTTGATTGGGAGATTTTAATGTCTGCTTCTATCTCCTTGGGGCTTATATGACTGTTTAAATAGTTTACCTGATTTTGGTTTAACTTTGGTAAATGGTATCTATCTAGAAAATGATTATTTTTGTTTAGATTTTCCAATTCTGTGGAGTACAGCCTTTTGAACAAGATCCTAATGATTCTTTTAATAATTCTTTAATAATAATTAATTTAATAATTTAATTTTTAATAATTCTTTTTAAAGTGTCTGTTGTTAGGTCTTCCTTTTCTGAGTATGTTCATTTGGATACTATATTGCTGCCTTTTAGTTACTTTGGCTAAAGGTTTATCTATCTTGTTGATTTTTTTCAAAGAACCAGCTTTTGGTTTCTTTGATTCTTCATATTATTCTCTTGGTTTCTAATTGATTAATTTCAGCCCTGCATTTGACTATTTCATTTTGTCTACTCCTCTTGTGTGTGTTTGAATCCTTTTGTTCTAGAGCTTTCAGGTACTTATAAATTGCTAGTATGAAAATTCTTCAATCAGTTTCTGAAGGCATTTAGTGCTATAAACTTCTTATAATAACTTCATCATGTCCCATAAGTTTTGCTATGTTATGCCCCAATTTTTATTGAATTCTAGAATGTCTTTAATTTTTTTAAAAAATATTTCTTCTCTGACCCAGTGATGGCTGAGTAAAGAGTTGTTCAGATTTTTTGTTTGTTTGCTTGTTGTTTTTTGAATTTGTAGGTTTTTTATTGTTTCTGTTGTTGTTGAAGTCCACTTTTAACCTATGGTGGTCTGATAAAATACAAGGAGTGATTTTAATGGTTTTGTATCTGTTGAGGCTTGCTTTTTGACTGAATATATGTTCAGTTTTGGAGAAGGTTCCATGAGGTGCTGCAAAGAAGATATATTCTTTTGTGTTTGAGTGGAAGGTTCTATAGATATCTGTTAGGTCCATTTGATTCACAACCTCTGTCACTTTCATTATTTCTCTGTTTAGTTTCAGTCTCGATGATCTGTCCATTGATGAGAGAGGAGTCTACAACTATTAATGTTTGAGGCTCAATGTGTGGTTTCAACTTTAGTAATGTTCCGTTTTATGAATGTATGTACCCTTGTGTTTGGGGTATATATTTTCAAAATTAAGGTAGCATTTTGATAGATTTTTCCTTTGTTAAGTATAAAGTGTTCTTCCTTATCTCCTATGATTAATTTTTGTTGAAACTCTATTTCGTTAGATATTATAATGACTACTCCAGCTTCATTTTTGGGTCTGTTTGCTTTGAAAACATTTTCCACAGCCCTTTACTCTGAGGTACTATCTACCATTGTTTCTGAGGTGTGTTTCTTGTATGCAGCAGAATGATGGATCCTTTTTTCACATTCATTCTGTTACCCTGTGTCTTTTTAATAGGAAATTGAGTCCATTGATATTGAGAGATATTAATGACCAATGATTGTTAATTTATATTATTTTGATGTTGGTGCAGTGTGTGTGTGTGTGTGTGTGTGTGTGTGTGTGTGTGTGTACTCATGTGTGCTTTCCTTATTTTGATTTCACTAGTATGGAACTATTTATTTCTTATGTGTAGTTAACTGCCTTGGGTTAGAGTTTTCCTTCAGTTATTTCCTGAAGGGGAGGATTTGTGGATAGATAATATTTAAATTTAGCTATTGTGTTTGAATATCTTCTTTTCTCCATCTATAGTGACTGAGACTTTTTCTCAGAATAGTAATCTAGTTTGATATCTTAGGCTGCTTTCTAAGAGGATATAAGACACATCCAAGTCTTTCTAGCTTTTAAAGTCTCCATTGAGAATACATGTACAATTCTGATAGATCTGCTTTTGTATATTGAATGGACATTGTTCACCTTACAGCTTTTTTTTAAGGATTTAATAAAACTAAATTTCTTCATTTTTACATTTTCATTCCAATACAAAGTATTATATATGTATATAATATATTATCATATTATATATAATAAATATATTGTGGTATTTATTTACATTTCAAATGTTATCCCCTTTCCGGGTCCCCTCCAGAAACTCCCTGTTGTATCTCCCTCCACCTGCTTCTATGAGGATGTTCTTGCACCCACCTACCCACTCCAGCCTCCCCACCATGGCATTCCCCTTCACTACATCAAGTCTTAACAGGAGCAATGGCCTCTCCTCCCATTGATACCCAACAATGCGATCCTTTGCTACATATGCGGCTGAAGTCATGGGTCCCTCCATGTGTACTCTTTGGTTGTTGGTTTAATCCCTAGGAACTCTGGGGGTGGGGGGAGGGTTGGAAACCCCTTCAGGTCCTTAAATACTTTCTCTAACTCCTCCATTGAAGACCCCATGCTCAGTCCAATGGTTGGCTGTGAGCATCTGCCTCTGTTTATTTGTCAGGCTCTGGCAGAAACTCTCAGAAGACAGCTACTTCAGGCTCCTATCAGGAAGCACTTCTTGACACCCACAATAGTGTCTGCATATGGTGACTGCACATGGGATGGATCCTCAGGTGGGGCAGTCTCTGAATGGACTTTCCTTTAGTCTCTGCTCCACACTTTGTCTCCATATTTACTCTACTGAGTATTTTGTTCCCCCTTCTAAAAAACACGGAAGCATCGACACTTTGTTTTTATTTCTTCTTGAGATTCATGTGGTCTGTTGTTGCAGTAAATCTCCAACCCAAATAAGACCAGTCAATGAAAACACAACTCAGTAATTATGAATATATTCTGTAAGCTAGATTGGGCAGATACCCCTACATTACTCTGTTCCCCAGCTATGAGACACTTATAACTTGAGGATTTTCCAGACCCTGAGTCTGTCCTTCTACCTCCTGCTTCCCAGTCGTTGTCTCCTCCATCATCTTCCTCCTCCTTCTTTGCTCTCTTCCACCAACCTTAATTTCTCCACCTCCCCTTCTTCTGCCCAATCACTGGCTTGGGCCTTTATTTTACAAATTGAGATGGGCAAAAGTTTCACTAGAATTCACCTGTGTAATGACTCACTTCTCCTCTGCAGCCCTTCACAGGAAAGGGGAATTAGTATCAAAATACAAGGCCGGGGATATCCACAACAATCTGAATTGTATCTTGAGTATTCCGAGCTTTGGGGCTAATATCCACTTATCAGTGAGTGCATGCTATATGTGTTCTTTTGTGATTGGGTTACCTCACTCAGAATGATATTTTCTAGTTCCATCCATTTGCCTAAGAAATTCATGAAGTCATTGTTTTTAATAGCTGAGTAGTACTTCATTGTGTAAATGTATCACATTTTCTGTATCCATTCTTCTGTTGAAGGACTTCTGGGTTCTTTCCAGCTTCTGGCTATTATAAATAAGGCTGCTATGAACATAGTGGAGCATATGTCCTTGTTATATGTTGGAGCATCTTCTGGGTATATGCCCAGGAGTGGTAAACTGGGTCCTCTGGTAAACCTATGTCTAATTTTCTGAGAAACCGACAGACTGATTTCCAGAGTTGTACCAGCTTGCAACCCCACCAATAATGGAGGAGTGTTCCTCTTTCTCCACATCCTCACCAGCATCTGCTGTCACCTGAGTTTTTGATCTTAGCCATTCTTACTGGTGTGAGGTGGAATCTCAGGTTTGTCTTGATTTGCATTTCCCTGATGACTAAAGGATGTTGAACATTTCTTTAGGTGTTTCTCGACCATTGGATATTCCTCAGTTGAGAATTCTTCATTTAGCTCTGTACTCCATTTTTTTCCGAGACAGGGTTTCCGTGTGTGGTCCTGGCTGTCCTGGAACTCACTCTGTAGACCAGGCTGGCCTCAAACTCAGAAATCCTCCTGCCTCTGCCTCCCAAGTGCTGGGATTAAAGGCGTGGGCCACCGCCGCCCAGCTTGTACCCCATTTTTAATAGGGTTATTTGATTCTCTGGAGCCTAACTTCTTGAGTTCTTTATATATATTGTATATTAGCCCTCTAACAGATGTAGAATTGGTAAAGATCTTTTCCCAATATGTTGGCTGCTGTTTTGTCTTATTGACAGTATCCTTTGCCTTACAATTTTATGAGGTCCCATTTGTCTATTGTTGATCTTAGAGCATAAGCCAGGAAATTATCCCTTGTGCTCCTGTGTTCAAGGCTTTTCCCTACTTTCTCTTCTATTAGTTTCAGTGTATCTGGTTTTATGTGGAGGTCCTTGAACCACTAGGACTTGAGCTTTGTACAAAGATAAAAATGTATTGATTTGCATTCTTCTACATGCTGACCACCAGTTGAACCAGCACTATTTGTTGAAAATGCTGTCTTTTTCCCACTGGGTGGTTTTAGCTCCTTTGTCAAATATCAAGTGATCATAGGTATGTGGGTTCATTTCTGCATCTTCAATGAATTGGCAGGATTACTATTGTAAAAATGGCCATCTTGCTGAAAACAATCTATAGGTACAATAAAATCCCCATCAAAATTCCAACTTAGTTCTTTATATAGTTAGAAAGAGCAAGTTGCAAATTCGTTTGGAATAACAAAAAACAGGATACTGAAAACTATTCTTAGCAATAAAAGAACTTCTTGGGAAATCATCATCCCTCGCCCTGTATTACAGAGCAATAGTGTTAAAAACTGTATGGTATTGGTGCAGATACAGTCAGATAGAACAATGGAATAGAACTGAATACTTTGCAGCTTTTAAGTTATCTTTCTTTGTTCTGTAGATTTTGTATTTTGATTATTATGTGTCTGGAGGAGTTTCTTTTCTGGTCCAATCTAATTGGCATTCCATAACCTTCTTGTCTGCTTATAGGCATCTCTTTTGGTTGGAGAAATTTTATTCTATGTTTTTGTTAAAATATTTTCTGGTTTTTGATTCTGGGCTCTTCACCTTCTTCTATTCTTATTATTTTTTGATTAGGTCTTTTCACAGTATCCCAGATTTCCTGAATGTTTTGTGTCACAAATTTTTAAGATCTAACATTGTCTTTGACTGATATATTAATTTCTTCTGGAGTATCTTCTATGCCTGAAATTCTCTCTTTCATCTTTTTTATTCTGTTGGCGATGCTCACATCTGTAGTTTCTATTCTCTTTTTTAGGTTTTCTATCTCCAGAGTTCCCTCAAAATTGTGTTTTCTTTATTTCCTCTGTTTCCATCAGAGCAGTGACCAGATGATATAGAACTCTAGGGACAGCCCAAAGCTAGCTCAGGGAGGCTGGGCATGCCTAGGGGCAGGCAGGGGAATGGAAGGAAGTGATCAAACCTGGTTGTTCCTCATTCAACAGGCCCAATAGAGTCTGGCAGAGCATGGCCAGACAACAGAACTCCTGGGACAACCTGCAGCTAGCTCAGGACTGCTCAAATACATAGGCCTTTGAAATTGATCCATCCTTTTGAGAAACATTCCATTGCATAAATATAAACAAATAATATGTATAAACACCATACTTATATTATTCTATTCACATACATTCAAGTTTTCCCAAGTTGAAAATATCATGAATAAGATAAGGCTATGAACATTCAAATATGAGACTTCAATGAACACCTGTCTTGATTTATTTTTCTTATACAAATAAGCAAATATCAGAGCATGTTGTAGATGTGTTTATGCATTTTAATGACTCCTCAAGCAATTCCAATATATCTATCCAATTTTTACTACCAAAAATAAGGCATCAGAGTTCCAGGTATACTTAGTCCTTGCCAATATTTCAAATAACAAGCTTGTGTGTGTGTGTGTGTGTGTGTGTGTGTTTATATGTGTTTTAACTTCTGTCATTCTGAATACTGTGTCATAGCCTTTTGTTATAGCTTTAATTTTTTACTTCTTCCACAACCCATGACATTTACCATCTTTACATATATTTATTGATATTTTTATGAGGTTTGTAATTAGCAGTCTTTTTTTTTTTTTATCACATTTACCATTGGGAGTGGGGCTTGGATTCATGCTTCTTGGCATGTTCATCAATAGTTTAACCTTTTTGGGGTGGTTGAATGACCCTTTCAGAGGGGTCACATTTCAGATATCCTATATATGTTAGATATTTCTATTACAATTTATAATGGTAGCAAAATTACAGTTATGAAATAGGAATCAAATACTTTTATGTTTATATGTCACCACTACATGAGGAACTGTATTAAAGGGTCACAGCATTAGGAAGGTTGAGAAATCTGTCAAGGCCAAAGGATTTCGTACTAAAGCCAGTTACATCCTATCATGCACATCTTGAACACTTACTTCTGGTCCTCAAGCTTGTGGGTAAACACCATTACCTGTTGTTCTATCTTGCTGGCCCTGATTACTGCTTTTAAAATATAAGCTTTTATATGATTATTGTTGAAAATATTCTTCAGAATTGAGAATGGCAGTCTTTTGTTTGGTGTATGTTGTATTTTAATATACTTACCCAAGAGAATTTCAAAGTACAGATTTAGATACATTAAAAAATAAATGTTTAAGTAAATCTACAGGGAATGTAAAAAATTTTCCATCCAATTCCAGAATTTAGTGTTCTTTGCCTTAAAGGAATAGTTTAATTAAAATAAAATGAGGTTTTATGTACATTTCTATGTAAAGAAATAATTTAAAAATAATTAAAATAATATTTTCATGAATTGTTTGAGAATTACCAGGTTTTAGCTTGCATAGGTCTTGTGCACACTGTTATAATCTCTGTGAATTCCTAAGGTCAGCTCTCCTGCTGTGCCCAGAGAATACTCTTGCACTGTTGCTGCAGACACACTGTGGCTCTTTTTTATTATTGCATTTATTTTTTATTATATTTTATTTATTTACATTTCAGATGTTATCCCCTCTCCCCATCCCCCCATGAGCCCCTATTCCATCCCTCCTCCTCCCTTTCCTTTTATACCATTTTAATTACATGCAAGTATTAAGGTCAGTTCTAGGTTGAGGAAATAGTAATATGATAGATGCAAATAGTAAAGAAAGAAGCAAGACAATAAACACATTTAGTCAAAGAACAAGCAAGGCGTTAGTCCCGTGATCACTACTGTGGCTTTCTTTGCCACCGTTGCCTATGAGGATCACTGAGACTCTAATAATTTTTTAGGGGTGAATGACCTGCATATTTATAACTGAAGACAATCAATTGACATTGAAACATTTTTCTCTAAGCTCACTTCAAAGGGAAGTAAATATTTGACAACTTTAAATTACTCATTGCTCTATGCCTCTGGAGTTTATACATAGATTGTGTTCATTTGTTGGTGGCATAAATTATCATGCCACCATTAAAATTAACAGCACAGACAAACATGAAACAAAAGCATATTTCTTTAAAACGATACTGACAAGCCAACATCATAGCAGCATTGTTTAGGGAAGGAAAAACTTGAAACAACCCCAATGTTCCCTGATCTTCTGTGCATGGGAAGAAAAGTAAAGGTGTCATGACAAAGCTGTGGTTCTTGGTGAGATAGAAAATTAATAAGAAGCTCTTGTCAAAAATTGAAAGAGATAATGCAGATATATCCTTTTCCAACTAGGAGAATAAACAGTACCAGAAAGCAAGGAAACTGCTAAACATTACCAATACAGACAGAAATAGTCAACATCAACTAATAAGGTTTCTACAGGTCCCCAAATGGTAAAACTGACTACAAGTGAAAATAATAAGAGAGCAGATTAAAGAACACCATGTATTTTGCAACATAGATGTTTAAATGGCCAAATATAAATGAATTTAAAATAAATAAAAGAGGAAATTATTTATTAATCTAGCAAATTATTTGGTGAACAGGAGGAGTAGAGGAAGCAATCCCCTTGACTTTCCTATGAAGATTAATGCCAGAAAGTTGATGAGAGTAACTTTCTTTTTAATACAAATGTTCTAGATACTGAACAAGCAAGGGAAAACTAGATTATCACTCAAATGTTTAAACCTTTAACAAATCTTTAGAGGTTACACTAACCACAATACTGTTGCTTGGCTCTTGAGGAGAGATAATAGTATCATTTAGACAGTAGTTTTGCCAAAACTGAACCCTGAAACAATTCAAGCCTTTCTCTTTAGGGACAGAAGTTACATGCTACATGGCTTTCTAAGGTATAGTACCCAAGCTCTATCTGGATTGAAATTCTAGATGGTATGTTACTCAGTTTAAAAACAATGATAAATGATAAAATAAAATGTAAGAAGGGTCTATATAAAAGTTAAAATAACCTCAAAAGAAACATCAAACAAATCAATATGTGGACTGTGTCTTCTTTTGTTCTCTTTTTCTTAATAACATCTTTCTTTTTTCTTTTTTTTTCTATTTTTTCCTTCTTAAAAAATATGGAATGCTTCATGAATTTGTGTGTCGTCTTTGTGCAGGGGTCATGCTAATCTTCTCTATATGGTTCCAATTTTAGTATATGTGCTGCCAAAGTGAGCACAACAATGTTTATTTTCATTAAAATATAATTACAGCATTTCTTTTTCCTTTACTCCCCCAACTTCTCCTAAGTCCTCTCCTATCACCCATGCTCCACTTTCCTCCTCACATTGGTGGTTTCTTTTTCCTATATGTACACACATCTATACACACACACAATTCCACAAACATATGCACACACATGCAAATACACACACCACCTACACACACATGTACATATATATGCACACATTAATATGTAAATTATATTAATATACAACACAACTTGCTGCATCCATTTGATATAGGTTTTATGTGTATGACTTCAGGGTTGCCTACAAATCTCTTGGTATTCAATAACCAATTAGGAGACTCATCCTTGTAGAAGGCAAATTCTCCCTCTCTCAGCAATCCTGCAGTTCTTTCTCTAGGGGTAGGGCCTGTGAGATGTTTCCTTCCCATGTTAGCATGTCTATTCCTGTAGTCAGTGTTTGGGTTTTCTCTAGGCAACTGCTCAGTTGTTAGGCAACTACATATTGTTATTGTATCGTAAGTCAGTAGCTTCCTTTTCGTTTCTAGAAAATACAATCACAGAGCTGGCTTTTGAACCTCTGGCTCTCACATTTTTTTCATCCCTCTCTTCCACAAAGTTCCCTGAACCATATGTGTAGGAGTTGTGTTGCAGATGTATCCATGAGGGCAGGGTACCCTGTGATCAGTAATTCTATGTATTTCAATCAGTTGTGGTTTTTCACTAGGTTCTCCATTTAGTGCAAAGAGACACTTATTTGATGAGTATGCAAGCTACATGTATCTGTGAAAATAAGGATAAGTATTTAAATGTAGCTGGAATATATTATATTGAGTGAGAAAGGAGCTTTAATTGAGAGATGGAGGGAAACACTGACAAGAAAAATTTATAATATCATTAAAGATGTTTAAAAAGCCTTCTGGAAAGATTGCATGTTTAGTAAAGATCACACACACACATGCAAACATATATAGAGTTAAAAAATGTTATGCTACTTGGGTTGACAATGCTTCCCCCAAGAGACATAGGTCATCCAAGAAAAACCTGGATCTAGGCATGAGAAAGATCCTTTAGAGTTGTTATCAAAGTACAAGAGGTGTCCAAAACAAACTACTGCTCTTGTTCCTGCTATATGCATATATATTTTATGTATATATCATATATACATATTATGAATATAATTATAAAATAATATGTAAAATTCTTGTCATGTGAAAATTTTAAGAAGAGACTGAGATATTTGATTTTATTAATGCTTTGTCTTATTTTCACCTGATAACATTGGTATTGTGATTTAAAAACAAAACCAGTCTTTTGGTTAATTTTAATGATTTTAAAATAAGATAAACTTTCAAAATTTGTTTCACATGAGATTAACATGAAAGTTGTCTACTGGATTTTTTTTCATACATTGTAACTATTTACATGTATGAACACACTTTGTGGAAGGTGTTTTGGTTATTGTATAAAGAGACAGGAAATAAACTGATCTGTGTGTTTCTGTCATTCTGTCAAAAAGTCATGGTTGGCTAGACTTTTAGTTCTGACCAACCATCAAGGAAAAAGTGTCAAAATGTAAACTTTCATCTTCTCTATAAAATTTCAATGTTACTTGACAGCAAATACCTTCATGAGTGAAAGGCAGGTACCTTTTCTAAAAGTAATACAAGACATGAGATCAACGGCATACCTTTTATATTTGATTGTCAAAAATTGAACAATTTATTAAAATTGACTTTCTACAATTGCACTTTGCTGGGAATCATCGATATTAAACCCTTTCTCTGGCATTTCTGACACTTACACATCGATTGATGCTCCTTCCTGCACTGTAGAGACTTTGTTCACCCATTATCCTACTTCTCTTGTGTCCTGGAATTAAAGTTACTCTGTTTGTTTTGCACATCATGGATCACTAAATGGAAAGTCTTTAATAATACAGACATATCACTCATCTCACACAGATTTCTGATTGTTACAAGGACAGGGGATTTAAGTTGATTGTGATGCATTCTTGTAATCCAAGCAACACTTGGCTGACTGAGGCAAGAGGTTTGCCATGAGTTTGACTGCATAGTGAGTTCTAGGCTAGCCTAGGATATGGCTTCATATTCTTTCTCAAAAAACCTATAATAATAATAAATGATGATGATGATGACGACGACAATGATGATGATGATGTATGTTTGTGTGGGGCTGTAGAGTGTGATGATTGAGTTCCTTAGCTAAGTAGAGCAGCCCAAACTACACTGGTAGCTTTACAAGAGAAGAATGCTAAATTACTCTGTCTAAACACAGTCAGATTGAGGTCTTTTTCCAGTACCTAACATCTGCAGTTCTGTGGCATAAATTAATCTAGTTGTCACAGGCTAGGATCATAAATTTGTGATTACATAGATACGTGGAAAGGAACTGAGCAAAACCACCCATGAATCTTCAAATCGACCATTAAATAATTCTCAAAGCAGTTGCTATGCTTTATTTAGCATAGGCTTTGATAGGAGCAGAAAGTCTTGGCTTGTTTTGTTCATTCAGCAGTTTTGAACCAAAATGGGATGGTACTTGTAAAAGCTCCCCCAAACGTAAAATAAATTATATACATATACATATATATATATATATATATATATATATATATATGTGTGTGTGTGTGTGTGTGTGTGTGTGTGTGTGTGTGTTTGTGTGAGTGTGTGTGTGTGTGTGTGTATGTATATGTATAATTATCTCCAAAGTTTTTGATATGGCTTTTGGTCATTAGAAAAAAACCGAGTGTCCAGTCAGGTTCTAGTTTGCAATTCTTTCAGTGAGTGTTTTGCCTTATTGTGACTACAGAACATTTCCATTTCTCACCAAGTGTACTTTTATGGAAATAATTTAATATCATTCCATTTACTGATTAGGCATCAAATGTTACTTACCAAAGTCATTTGTTTGAAATTATTCATAAAGCAAAAATTTAAAGTATGATTTTTCATAATATCTTTGCATCTGTAGAACCAAACTATCATCATGTATTCTTCTTAAACATATTATTGGATATTAATTTTCCAACACGAGCTCAAAACCAGAGCTTTATTCTTTATGACTATGTTACATTCCTGGCTTCACAAATTTACTTACATTGAGAATATGAACTGAATGCTTTATATTGATGTAGAAAACTGGAGTTCTTTGGAGGCAAAAGTTATCTCAATTTTTAAAACAATTTATTAAAAATTGATAAATAATAAAATAAATAATAAATATAACTTTGGTTTTATGATCAAGCATTTTTATATGTCTTTGAATATTTTGATGTTGGTTGAACAAGATTACTAGGTAGTTAAGGTTTTGAAAGTCTCTTCTTGTGTTTATTTGATTCTTTATGAATCATGTTTAGAAAAACCATATAAACATTCTTCTTTTTACAAATGTTAATTTAATAAGATTAGTGTTGTCCAAGTGTTTTATGTTTAAAAGTAGTTAAATGGATAAAGCCTGAGTCTCCAAATGCCTTGGAGAATAGCTCCTAAATCATATAGGAAAAGTAATAGTTGAGTATCAATAAGTTTCTGTTTCTTTTTCTTCCAAATGTCTCATAAAATAAAACCATGTAAATCCCTCAGTCAGATCAAATTTCAATGTGGCAGCCACTCTTCAGAAATGACCATGGTTGGAGAGCAGAGATATTATGACCACATAATTTATTTTAAGGATTATAGCTTTTCAATTCATTTTGTGACAAGAAACCCCTGAAAAGCTGATTATTTCTCTTGGAAGATGCCTAGCAGCACAGTTGAAGAACTTTGAAAAGCTAAGTGGTCATCTTTAGGGTTTACAGTTAAGATTCCCTGCTAGAACTGGACATGGAAAAGCAGATAGCAGTTATCACCATGCTATTAGCCTTGTGTTTGAAGCACTCTTGAATTTGTTTTCTACCATGCTCAAACCCAAGTGTGAGTAGTCTCACTGTGGCTGTGGTCACTGTTGAATTTGTTGACTCTCGCCTGCTGCCGTGTTTTCATGTTCTAACATTGTGGCAAGTGAGAAAGCTGAGGGTGCAGACTTAATCATAATGATCTAATAGTTCCCCTTGTATCATTTATAACTTCATGTATAGTTTTGTACCACAGAGAATATGTAGTAAGTTTTCTGCTCCAAGTAATGAGTCTATATTTTGGCACACATTTTTCTCCATTAATTTATTTGTTCACTTTACATCGTGATTGTAGCCTCTGCCTCCTTCCAGTCTCCTCTCCCAGGCCACTTCCTCCATCCCCCTTCCCTTCACCTCTGAGAAAGGAGAGGTCTCCCATGGATACCAACCTATACTGGTACCTCAAATCTCTATAGGACTAAGTGCATCCTATCCCACTGAAGCCAGGCAAGACAGCCCAGCTAAGGCAGCATGATCCACAAGCAGGCAACAGAGGCTGCATAAGCCCCCCTTCAGTTGTTGGCAGACCCATGTGAAGACCAAGTTACAAATCTCCTATATATGTGCAGGAGCTAAGGTTCAGCCCTTATAAGCTCTTCAGTTGGTGGTTCAGTCTCTGGGCGTCCCCTAGGGTCCATGCTAATTGACTCTGTTGTCCTTCTTCAAAAGGGGTAGAGTTTCTATCCCCTTTGGGGGCCGCAATGGTTCCCCAACCTCTTCTTTAAGAATTCTTCTCTCTAATATTTAGCTGTGAGTCCCTGCATCTCTTTTAGTCAGTGGCTGGGTAGAACCTTTCAGAGGACAATTATGCTAGACTTCCATCTGCAAGCATAACAATATAATTAATAGTGTCAGGATTGGTTCTTGCTCGTGGGATGTGTTGGTCTTTCTGCTCTAATGGGATGTTATCCTGCGAATTGGAAACCCAGCAACCATACAGCTCTAACGAGAGAGAGTATTCCAGTGTAAGAGCATCCTAAGACAACGGGGGCCCAGCTCTGAAAGGAAACCTCTTCAGCAGAGGTATTGCAGCTTTCAGGGAAGGGTATCTCCAGCCAAGCTGAGGAACTCAGGAGCCTCAGGTCTGCTCCTTTTCTTTGCTTCTTCCCTTCTTCTCTTCAGTGCTTCTTATCTTCTTCTGATAAGGGGATCACACCAGGCAGCAAAACTCATGAAAATGATTTATTCGAGGGTCCAGAGTGAGCAGTGGCTGCCTATGCTCCTGGGAGAGAACAGACAGCAGCAGGGAATTAGAAAAATTTCAGTGATTTTTATAGGGCTTCTTGCTTGGATGGAACTTTCTTATTTTTTTGTAACTTAATTTTATTGGATATTTCATTTATTTACAATACAGATGTCACCCCCTTTCCCCATTTCTGCTCCCTAGAACCCCCATCCTATTCCCTCTCCTCTTTTATGCTTTTATACCATTTTGATTACATGCATGTATTAAGGTCAGTTCTAGGTTGAGGGTTTAGCAATAAAATAGATGCAAATAGTCAAGGAACAAGCAAGGCAATAAACACAACTAGTCAAATAAAAAGCAAGGCAATATAAAACAGTTCCATGAACACTCCTGTGATAGCTGTTTCTAAGGGCTTAGGATGATAAAAATATCTGAGCTTAATTCCCTCTCCTAGCCCGAGTTCATTTTTATGTCTTAAGCCTATTTCCTTGTTCTAGCCTAAAATTTAGATTCCTGTCTGAAATTACTTCTTTGTTCTAGCCTAATATTTAGGTTTCTGCCTGAGATTATTTCTTTGTTCTAGCATAAGATTTAGATTCCTGCCTGAAGTTTACTTTCTCAACCTTGGCCCATGTCAGATCTTTGCCAAGCAGCCCCAAAGTCTCTCCCCCTTTTTTATATCATTAATAAGACTGAGCCTGTCTTAGCTCATTCTGACAAGAATGCCTTCCTTACCCATCATGGAATATGCATTATCAAAAGCAATGTATTTCTGTCTTAGGTTGATAAGGCTCTGTGCAGAATCTTACCCGTCCTTGGCTTGCAAGCCTGTTAATTTCTATAACTCTGTCTGGGGGTCCATTTTCAGGTTCAAGCCATGTGCTTTGGCTGCCAACATATTGATGTTGTTGAAGAAAAGCTTTAATATGATGGGCAGGAATAAAAAGTATTCTCAGGACAAAAAGGGCTAGCATGATCAAGCTATATGTGCCATATTTGAAGCTTGACCAAAATAGAAATACTGACCTCAGGCCATGGGTAATTTTATCTGCAGTATCTACCACATCAACATACAGCAAAGCAGCATTCTTGAAATTCTTAAACTCCATATGTATCATTAAAACATCCCGAGAGGTGTTAAAATTATGCCAAATATACTGCATGTGTCATTAGACTTCTTCCTAATTATAATGACTACCACTGTAAATTGTAGAACTAACATGAATCCACTGGTATTTGGCATGACACTCAAGATGTCTTTTTGCCCTTAAATTCTGAACCTCCTTCAAGTAATTTGAATAGGATAAAGAGCATCAATTCATTCTTCCAAATGCCTATCTAAATCCTTTGGTATACTCAGCACAATAGTAACATAGATGGAACTTTCAAGGGTGGAGAGTTCCAGGATAAGGATTGGTTGGGTTTCAAATCCAGAGCTTGAGTGAGTGTAGGGATTGATGAGTTTTAGGGTTTGGGTGGAAAGTTTGGGGTGTGGTGGCTTTTGTTAAGACTTTTCACCTAAAATTAGCATATTCCTAGTGAGTCTGGAGATGACTTTTGTGATAGTTATGAAAGGGAAGTTTAGGAGAGATGTCCACCTCTGGAGTTCCTCAGGCAGGACCCTGGCTTTTAAGAATAAGTGTGACATTTCTTTCACAAATTAAATGACTTGCTACAAATTACAGTACTACAAATGGTGATATTTATTTGGAAGTATTGTATCTTGTTCCCTGTTTTCTTCATTCTCTCCCCTAGCTCTCCCTATACCTGATCCTCCCTAGCCCTCTCTGTTCCCTCTTCCACTCAGTTCTCTTCCCCCTTCCAACATATTTTTAAAAGAAGCAATAAGAAATAAAATATTATATGGGTTTCAAAGTAGAAGTAGCCAAAATATTTATTGAAATGTGGATAAAAGTGGCAAAACTTGGTCCATTTGTCATTTAAGTCAAATGGAAAGTTCTTTGGATAAATGTTAGAAGTTTTGAATGAGCAAAAAATGTAGCTATTTTTCTTTACCCATAGTCTGGATATCAGGTAGTACATTACATGTATATAAGACTTAATCATAATGATTATTAGGTTACATTACAAAGAAAAAATTTACTAAGCATATTAATATGTATAAATAACAAAACAGAGGATGGGAGAAATAGGAAAGAGGAGGGTCTGAGGAAGGGGGATAGGGAGGGAGAGAGGAAAGGAATGGAGAGAAGACAGAAAAAAGAAAGGAAGAAAAGAATGAAGAAAGGAAGAAGAGGGACTATCACCCAGTGCCCTCAGCTTTCTTATCTTATGAAATCTCACTGCATAAAACCCTCTGAGGTTTTTATAGTGTTGTGATAGCAATACTTTATTTAGAGAAAGTATGGACAAGGATGTAATAAGAAGGAACTATGACAATGTGTTTCAAAACTATTTTTCCAGACCATATTGTTTTAAAAGAAACAAATTAATAAAGAATTAATAGACTAAATTATTTTTTAAAAGCCCTTCTAGATTTTTATTGGTTTGTCTTATTTAAATTTAAAACTTAAAGTCATCAAAATATTCAAGTAAAGTTCTATAGACATGTTTCTCCAGTTCAATCTTCAAACAGTATAAAGAACCCTTAATAGCACATTATGCATGACAGAGCTAAAAGATCCAAAACTATTTTACTTACATGGGAAGCCACTGGAAGAGATGACTATGCATTCTTTATATAAAAATGAAGGATTGCTGATGATAAAACCAACAATAAGTCTTGAATGCTTTTCACTTTGCTAGTGAGAATTTATTTTTAACATCACTTCTGTTAACAACATTCATATTATAGGGAAATACCAATAATCTCTAAGTAATTTTAATGCATTCAGTCATACCATGGCAATATCTCATTGTTTTTCAGAAGCCTTCAGAATGTCTGAATTGTTGTCATCATTCTAGGCTTTAGAGAATTAATAAGTTTGTTCTTTGTCTGGCTGTGTCCAGTAAAGAAAATGGCTGGCAGAACCCCTCAATTCTTGCTCTCATACTTACTTCTCAAGGTGATAGTCTTCTTAGAAGTTTTCTTTTGACTAAAATCCTTCGCTGAAGACTTATTGTAATAGAAAAATGTTTAAAGCATCATTTGTATGTTCTCAAATTTTAAATTTTTTGAGGTTAGGTTGATAGCTAATAAATGAAGTTAAACTGTAGTTTGGTATTCTTGGTACTCTCAGAAGTTATAATATGCCTGTTAGTCTTATGCTGATTCAAAGCAAGTATCTTTGTTTTGTGTAAAAACAGTTTTGAAGTACATAAATCTGCATGCACTGTAAGGATTTGCACTACTTGACTAATTTTCCTTGTCATGATTCACAAGGTCAGAAGTTTGTATTTGTATTTAGTAAGTATATTCAAATGATTTTCACTAGAAGGATACTGGTAAATTTAGTTTGATGTTCTCATCTCAAATCTATAACATAATGATACATCTGCAGTCCTTAGAAAAAGAAAACACTAAACACCCAAAACAAGTATGTGTGGAGAGGTAAACAAAGTTATGGTTTTAGAAAATGAAGTAGAAATAAAAAATAGCAAGGCAAAGAATTAATGAAACAATAGTTGGTTCTTAAGATAGATTAGCAAGTTTGGCACATCTCTGCCTCACACATGCTGACAATTTGTTTGCCTTTTACAGGACACTTGCCACTCTAAAATTATATCACATGCTTCCTAGTTCTTATATATACTGACACTAAGTTTCATGAGTAAGACATCTGAAATTTAGGAAGCAGTCAATAGGTGCTTGTTCAATTACAAATTAAATGGATAAAAGAACAAAATAGGCCAGTAACGCCATGATACTATAATATGTCTCATTATATCTCAAAATACTCAATTTTTTTCTATATTGTAATGTTAAATAGGCTGTATAAAGGGCAATTAGTAAATATTATAATTTAGGCCAACCTTTCATGTTTCAATTGCAATTGCTAATTGGTAGTATCTTAAGGTCAAATTTATGTCTTCATTAAATGTATCTTTATAAAGCAAAATGATGACTGAACCAGGTTTCCTGAATTAAAATACATATTTAATTTTTTCTGTTAATAATAAAGCAGTCTAAAATTAAAGCACAGTTTTTTAAAGTTTATTTGAAACTAAAAAGGACGTGATAATATAAAGTTCAGTTTACTCGTTTCAGAGTTTCCTATAAATGGTATATAATAGTCAACATACTTTTGCTATGTACAACTTTATTTTTTTTAATTCTCCAAATTTAAAACATCACATAGAAAATGTAAAAAGTCTATAGTACCTTCACTGTTGCAGAACAAATGAAAGTACATAAAATAAATAGTCATGTCCGAAGAAGGTAACAGAAACTGATGGGTCATGAATTCAGAGTTCATGGGCAGTAATACGCAAGCAGAGATATGAACCAAGTAAAATGCTCACAAGTAACTTGAAACATCACATACTGAGAGCATGGGATGTATTGACGGCAGACCTTTGATGATTTATATCATGTCCATGAAGCATATGATTGTTATCTCCAACTCTTCAGCATGTTGATACAGTAATAGTTGTTTAGAAGAATAAAAATGAGGAAAAGAGGAAGGGATGATTTATTGAACTTGCTCAATGCTTTCTGGGAATTGCTTGTGAAAGTAATCAGTGACAGGTTCCACATCAGTATTCTAAACCTTTGCCATTTAATCATGGACTTGTGCCAGTAATGTTTGCACAGAAGTTGTTCTACAGTGTTGTATATAAATACGCTGCTCATCTGATTCCAAATGCAACTTCTTAAAATGAATTTTGGAGAATTTCATTTCTAAGAACAGTGATTTTGACTTCAGTGTCTGTTTCCTCGGTTCCTATCTCTTAGTGTTATGTAAATACCATGGATAGGACACTCCAGGAGCAGGCCACTCCCATCAACAGTCTTTTCTTCTTCTGCCTCCCACTCAGTCTGTAATTAAGCACTTGATGATGCACAGTAATTTAACTTGTTTGAACCTGTTGTCTTGTTCTGTTCCCACATTTACAGTGCATTCAAATACAATCGAATAAAACAAAAGAGACAAGTAATGGGACTGGTCACATTGCCACACCCATGCAAACAACCATCTCCTTTCTCAGTGACCCGGTATGAGTCAAAGCCTTCCTATTTTCTTTGTAATTCTGCTGGAAATCATGGCAAAATTATTGATTCTATACTGGGCATATCCAACTCCATTTCCATTACCAATAGAAGACAATAACTTTAACATAAAATACTAATAACACAGCTTAATCTGCACCTAATGGTGAGTGATGTTGGCTTGGGATCTTAGCATTGTTACACTAAATATACATCCTACCATAAAAGACTATTACATTCACAAAACAAAAGAAAGTCATAAATCAATACATTTACCAATTATATAAGTAGGAATATAAAGTAAGAAAGCCATATAAAAGAAGAAAATATGTTTTTATGGTAGATATTATGTTAGCATATATGGACTCTAGAATTGAGACCTTTCAAGCTTAGCTATTTATTTCTAGAATTTATCTAGTACCCATCTGGATCTTGGGCTATTTAATGATGCAAAGATTTCAAGACTGATAAAACCTTTTGAGACTCAATTGTGCATGACACAAGGACCTAAGATGCTTGACACTCACATTCCTCAAAGATTGATCTGAATCAGTGTCTCCAAGTTCATTGTCTTGCACTAGAGAAAAGGAAAGTCAGGATTTTTTGGAATTGTTCCAGAAAAGTGGGAAACTGAGGAACCATGGCAGGAAACTGCCAAGGGTTGAGAGGCATTTTGAGAGGTCACAAATGGGGAGTTTCCTTTAGTTTATAGGCCTGTGGCAGAAACTGGACAAAGGCTGAGGTCATTGCTGCTTTGATTGATTAATTTTCAGGCTGTCCTGAGCCAAGCCAATTGAGGATACACATACTAACTGCATGTCCTCTGGTTAAACTAGAGAAATGAGTTTTCTCTATTCTTGATCCATGCATCATTGTACAGCCAGTGAGGAGTGGATGAAGTACTTCTCTGTCTATCTCTGACTCCAGTTTTGACTCTGGCTAACAGTCATGTGGCCAGTGTTACTACCCTTTGACCTCTTGGGTATCTCAAGGCCATTGATTACACCAAGCTCTCTCCATTCTCACATTCATGAGAACAACTTTACCACAGCAGAGTGCTAACTCTATCACAACCACTAATATGAAGCCTCAGTCTACTTTGCTTCTCTATGGGCAAGGGCACACATAGCTTCTATTACAGTAGTTGGAGGAAGTAATTTCTAATTCAAAATAGAATCCATTACTCTATAGCTTGTCTTCACAGCATTTTGACAACTTGTGGCTTGGCTCATAGACTTTTCTCATAGCCAGTTGAGGGCACAGCATATTCAGCCAGTTGGCAACAGAAACAGTTTTCTTATCCAGCTTCAATACTTGAAGTCTTATCCCTCACTTCCTTCTCAGCCACAGTCTCTGACTTGGTGCAGCTTCAGTCTTTTAAATCCAATTCGTGTTCCTCATCTATCAGACTGATGGCTTGTCCTTCAATGTTAAGAGCAGTCAGAACTTAAAAGACTAAAACTGGTGACAAGATCTTGCCCTGTCTCCTCCGCCTCCACTCTGTTGTATTTCAGTAGCGCCTCAGTGACTAATTTCTTGCTTTGCGTTTCTCCCTACTTCTGCTTCCTTAACACATAGGCACCTGATCTTGTATGCACAAATACATTCTTTAAACAGCACAGTCCATTGACTAAAAGTCTGTTTCTTGTAAAGTATGAAAATAAGTCTACTCCATTGTCCTTAGAAATTTCCTGTTTCCACTCTGACCTGCAGAGCATGCATGCCCTTGTCTGTCTTACTTACCTCCAGTATCTGTATGTACAGAGAGTAAGATCAATGTGACAAAAGGGTAGTGCTTGCAAAAAATAATTGTAACAAAAGATATTTCAGATTGTTTTTATAATTTCATTAATAGCGACACATTTTCAAGAATGTCAAAGGAAACAAGCACAAAATAAGTTATGTTTGCTTATAAGAAAAGGAGTGGAGAAAGAGTTTGAATCTTGTTTTATAATGAAATGAAACTATTTGCAGCAATATAAACTGGAGTCAAGGATATTAGAATAAATTGAGAAACAAATCACATGTAATAAAAAGCAAGTCTGGGATGCAGGCCTGTAAGAAGACAAATTAATGGTGTTTATTGTCCCACAGTCATCAAGAATGAAGGGAACCAATTAGCTAATAGGATGTCCCCACTCTCAGAATCTTCCACTGTAGTCAAAAGTCTTCCCAGCAGGGTCTCAGAGCTGTTACTGCTTCAATTCTGCAGTGAGTGGGCTTTGGGGCTTTCAGATGTGTTTGTCTGACTTGGAACCATAGCCATTACACTGTACTGACCTACCTACCTCATCCCCCACTTCTCTTCGAAGCATTGCTATGCAAATCACTGTGCTTCTGACATTCATGAAAAATGTACTTCCGGTCTCTGACTAATATGGGCCAAGAACATAATTATAATATACATTATTTCTATGGGAAATACCAGTCTGCCTTTCAAAATAAACCTTTTGGAATGTGTCTCTGAGTATTTAAAGTCTGACTTTTTTCAGTTCAAATCATGAGTTGACAATTGCTATTGCTTCATTAAAACTGTTGCATCCTGACACAGCTCATAGAGGTTATATTACTTTGCCCACTAGAAGATGTCGTAAAAGAAAATTTTTTGGTATTCTCATTGTAAATGGGCTTACAATGAAGCTCTGGTTCCTGTTCAGTTGATTTGAGTCAAACAGTAGATGACATCATACTTTTTATCCTGGAACCATTTGAAGTGGGCCATCTATTATATTCAACCTTTTGATAATCTCTGAGGTGTGACATAAAATACTTCTTTTTCTAATTGGAGGATTGATTTTGCTTAATAGTTAACATGATACTTTAAATATTGTCATACATTGAGCAATGATTCTATAAATCTTCAGATATTTTACTTATAAGATTCGCTAATTTAATTCCATATATTTGTAGTATTATCAGGGATAATAACTTGCTTGCACAGACTGAAATATGCTTTAAAAAGGCACAGTTTAAACTCCATTGACATGTCCAAATTTAGGGTTTTGAATGAAGGTGTTACAAGGGTTTCTTCATGTGTGTAAATTCTTAGACTAGATTTTCAAAGATCAAAATAGTGATTTCTTTTTATCTTTTTTGTTTTACTTTTTAACTTAAACTTTAGAATAATATACAGCCAGTAAACCAAGGCTCTAAAAGAAAATGTTCTTGTCTACTGAATTATCTACTTATTTCGGAAGATGGTATTTTTCTCTCATGTCAGTCATCTTACTAAATATTTTATGGAAAAAAAATCCAAGCTTTGAGAGTTACAGAATTTATTATTTTGAGTCTGGTCCTTATATACCAGTAGCTTTGTTTTCTCTATTAGATTTAGGATGTTTCTAGTTTAGAAATTTGGATTGAATTTGAGTTAGATTATTCAGTCATTTTATATCCTTACACCCTTCTCTATCAGTATGTTGGATTTTTATAGATATCTGCTGGGAGTTCTAGAATAATACCCCAGTCTCAGATGGAATTTTTCATATTGGGACTCTTTTAAAAATTGAGGCACACTGTAGTTTATTTACAGCATTGCAGTCATCATGAATAAATCCAAGTAAAACATTAGATAAATCATACGCATCTTCTACTACAACTCCTGATACTCACCAAGAATTCTTTTCTCTCCTCTATGAGAGCCAATAATCATGACCATAGAAACTTCTCTAAGTTTACTGTGAGTACAGGGCTGTGGGTCCCTGTTATGGAGGGCATCCCATGACTATCTCCAGCCAGGCCTGGTGCAGGGAATCAGGGCCAAGGAGACAGAGTGAGAGCAGGGAGGGACAGAGTCGCTCCCAGTCACTCTGCTGCACCTGTCTCTCAGAGCTGAGCCAGCCTGGGCTGGGCCAGTAAGAAGCTGGCAAGGAAGGGAATGTCCTGAAGGCACTTCAGGAGAGCAGATCTCTTCCCAAGTGTTACAGCTCTTGTGACAGAAACTCTCAGACACCAGGATGATTCTCGCACACCTTTACTTCTCCTGAATAGAGTTCTTTTATACAGTTTGGGGGTGGGTCAGGGTCTGGCAGCAGATAACACCTATTGTCTTGGTCTGAGAGCCTGGAGATACCTCATCTACATGTGGGAGAGCCTGAGGCACTGTTCCTCCTGACTGATGGCCATAAACCTCTCTGTGGGAGGGGCTGTGGAGGGCTGAAGCTGAGTAAAAGGAACCAGGAGCCAGGAGCAGAGCCGCCTGCCATCCAATTAGGGTTCGGGGTTCAAGGCCTGTGCTAGATCAGGCTCCCAGCTGCTTCTCACACTGCCCCACACAAGGCTAACAATGAAAAATGAAAAGTGCAATTCAGAAACAATGTCGCACTGGTACAATAGAAGGGGAAAGAAATGATAAAAAGTCATTTTTCAGTGGAAGAGGAGAATACCACAAACCACTTATATTTATGTTTTTCTGAATAGCAATTATTTTCTTTCCTTTTGAATCTCCTAACGATCTGCAACTGATAAAAGTATTTTCTTTTTCTTGTTATTGTATTTCTTATACAAAATATCACACTCCATAGTTTAAAGGAGAAGACATCACAAAAGTGTTAAGGTTGGACTTTTCAAAAGATATTATTAATATAAATAAAAAATGGAATTCACATCATCATTTAACAAAATATTTTTTGTTAAGTAAACATAATCAAACAAGGCATGTTTATGTTCAATGAATTAAATCACTCTGGGATATGTTTTCCTATTTAAAAGAGGAAGAAACTGTTTAGAGAACACTTTTCCACTCGATGGCTTATGGCACAGCTAGTAATACATTTGATGATGATGATGATGCTAGCCACCAGGAAAAAAGATGGTCTTCTAGATGACAGAAGTCAAACATGTAACTTTAAACATGAAAAACCCAGAGATCGAACAGACTGATTACATATGTCTGTCACTCATCTTTTTGACTGTAGATATTAAAAAGACTCATCAAAGTTTTTATGGTTTGACTCCCTCATTGAGATAAGTTAAGCAGAAAGTATTTTCAAAAGAAGAAAATTAGCAAAAGAGCTTCCCAGCACTTTCCTATTGTTTACTCTTGGTTTTCACAGCAACCAATGAAGTAACAAGAGCCATATTGGCAGTCACATGTGGAAATCCCATCAGGCACTGGGAGAGATATGCCTTCTCTTCTAATTCCTGTAAACCACTTTGCTTGGATATTTTACCACTTATTTGACAACCTTGTCTTAAATGAATTTTCTGCTAGTGTTGTGAATTTCCTGGAAGACTCAGAAAAGAAAAAACAGTAATTAAGGGATTCTGTTCAACACTGTTTTTATAACTATCTCTAAATTATTACAAATAGATAAAATAATTTAGACCTTTTATGGCTAAACTTCCCCAAACTTTAAAATACACTAAGTAAATATTTTATATGGAAGCTTAAATTTTAGATTTAGAAGATTTTTTATGATAGTAGGTCTGGTCCTACTATCCCAATAGCTTTTTTTTTTTTTTTTCTTTATTAGATTTAGAATGTTTCTGGTTTAGAAATTTGGATTGAATTTGAGTTACATTCTTCAGTCATTTTGTATCCTTACTTCCTTCTCTGTCAGTATGAGTGTCCGTAAATTGTAGATTTAGAAGCATTTATTTGGCATTCTATTGTTCTAAGCTTAGTATTTGGTTCTCCTCAAATTCATGCATTAAAACCTTAACTTCCTATGTGACTTTTTAAGAGGCGGGGGTCTGACTTCAGGGGTGAGGCTCTCCGGTGGGATGATTTGTCTGTGAACATGTGATAACCCAGTAAGAAGAGGACAATAGGCAAACCAGAAAATCAAAAAGGACAAGGAAGTTGTGGACATTTTTTTACTTTGATATTTCAGTCTTTATGAATGAAGGAAATTATGATTTCTGTGCAAGCCACAGAGAAAATCTATGGTATTCTGTTATGGCAATTTAAACTGACCTTCATTTTAATGACTGCCTTTGCAAATGAGGGAAATGGTATTCATAAAGGGTTTCTACCACCCAAAAAGAATAAAATGCAGGTTTCTTACTGAAAACTCCGTGCTTAATTCTACAATATCACTTGAATGTTTTTAAAAAACAGTTCAAGATTTTGCATATTATGATAAAAAGTCTATTTTTATGTAGATAAACATATTTCTATATGCCTATATGTATGTGTATGCATATGTATATGTATATTTTGGATGAATTTAATGATAGAGTATTTGTCTTACCAGCCCTGGGTTAAATCTTCAATTTAACCCTCAAAATGTAACTTACATTAATTATTTAAACAATGTTTAGCTATAGCAGCTGTTGATATTTTATGTACATATAGATTTTTATTTTTATAAATTTGCATTGAGTAACTATAATGTACTTATGTAAAAAGGTGCTTCTACAAATTTTATGTAAGTCTGGACAAATTATAATCTACTGGTATGTAGAAGTATAATTTTATTTATATAGCCATACACTATAGATTTATTGCTTGGTAAACAATTATGAGATCCATAGATAAACAGTGTTGTGAATTCCCAGTCCTGTGAATTGATTATGCATGAAGTAAAATTAGAGGCAGAAATACAAAGAGAAGAGAATATATAACATGAATAGAAACTGCTGTCCTGGGAGCTCCCAGCTAAAGAAAAAACATGAAACAAAAAAATTATGAAGTAGCTATTAGATTTTGCAGAGCACTGAGGGGTGATGAAGGGGATTCAGATGCTCCAAGGAGAGAGAACTTTCCAACTCAAATACTATGGAAGCCAAGTAAAAGATGATTTTACATTGCAGTATGGATGAGGATGTTGTGGTTATTATCAAATAGAAGAGAAATCAAGACAACTTGTGAGCTTCAAACAATAAAGGGAACACTGGCAATGCTGGCCAAAAAATAAACAAGGCAATTTATTGAATAATCTTTATAACACATAGATTTCTTTGTTAATATTTATTTTTATTAAAATAGATTTTTATTCCTCACATACTATATTTTTATTATTGTTTCTCCTCTCTCTACTTCTCCCAGTTCTTCCATACTTCCCCTTCCATTAAGAACCACTCCCTTTATTTCTCACATTAGAAAATAAACAGATTTCTAAAAGAATAGAATAGGATGGGATGGGATGGGGTGGGGTAGGGTGGGGTGGGGTGGGGTGAGTGGGGTGGGGTGGGGTGGGGTGGGAGATGGGATGGGGTGAAAGAAAGGGAGGGGAGGGGAAAGAAGAAAGGGGAAATGAAAGGGAAGAGAAGAGAATAGAAAATATAATAGAACAGAAATTGACACATTGAAATTGGGCAAAACAATTAGAGAATGAAAATAAAAACAAAAAAAAGGCACAAGAATCAGAGACCCACTTGTGTACATGCTCATTAATTCCATAAAAACACTGAAATAAAGGCCATAATATAAACACAGAGGATCTGGTGCAGACCTGTTCTGTTCCTGACAGGCTGCTCAGTCTCTTATGAGTTCATAAAAACTTTCGTCATGTTGATTTGGAGGGCCTTGTTCTCCTGGTGTCCTCCAGGCCCTCTGACTCTTATACCCTTTCTATATCCTCTTCCGTGAGGGTTTGCTGAGTTCACAAGGGAGGGATTAGGTGGAAACATCCCATTTATTGGTAACAATTCAAAGGTCTTTCTTTCTGTGTAATATGTAGCTGTGTGTCTCTATTTATTCCCATATGCTGTAGGAGAAAGCTTTTCTAATGGCTGAACAAGGAGTATCCAGATCTGATCTATGAGTATTCAGAAAGCTATTAGGAGTTATTTTACTGCCCCCTCCACTTTCTAAAAAACAATAGTACTTGGTTTTGCCCTAGGGCACTGAGCTATCTCATCTCAGATTCTTAGCCACCTAAGCAGATTTGGGTATGGGTTCCAGCTTATGAAGTGGGCTTTAAATTAAATCAGTAATTGGTTAATTACTCCCACATGTTTTATGCCACTATTGCCCTAGCAAATTGTACAGGCAAGATTTATAGACCTTTGTAGATATACACCATTGTAGGTCAAAGGTTTATGGCTTGCTTAATTTTTACATTTCTCTTTCAGTGGTATGCAGAGTACCTTCCAGAATAACTACATTGTAACATAGAGGAGAAATCTCTTTGTAGGTACCAACTTCCTAGCTTTGTGGGGATCACTTTGGCGCATAGGACAATTCAATTTCAGCTCAACTCAATACTGAGGCTGGAATCTTGATTCTTGATTTGGTGACAAGAGATTCTGTCTCCTGCATTTTTTGGTGATAACATTTAGATAACCTTCATATATAATACACACACACACACACACACACACACACACACACACACATTTAAGAAGCTTATACTATATTAGGTTTTCATACTTTCCCTCAAATAATCCTTAATTTTAGCTGTTTTTTCTCTTCACAATGAATGCATGTGCTTACATATCCTTTGCTTGATATCTTTATTAAAGATGCCTCTTAAAGAGAAATTTTGACCATGTGAGGAAGTAAGAGGTTGGCTTAAAGTCTCACCATCTCAACACAAAACATAATAAGTGATAGCCACTGAAATTGGAAAAGCAGAGAAATTGAGGCACCAGGACATGTATTATAACCACTGACAAAATAAAGCTGAGTAATAGGTGCAAAAGATAAAATACAAACAAACTCAGTTGCCTGTTTCAGCATCCTATAAAATAGGATTAAAAAAATAAAACTGATGCAAAGTGTAGCATACTCACATATCCTGAAGCAAGTGATGAATAGAAACATAATAAGTCACACTCAGGCATTCTGGCTCTCACCAGCTATCCCCTACCCCATGTCCACCACCACCATCCTGATGAATGAACTGATCTCGATTTACAATGATATAGTTATTCATAAGGCATGTGTCCATTTCAGAAGCAGCTTTCTCTGAGGAGAAATAAAAATAAGTCAATGGTCAGATCATGAGTGAAGGGAGCTAGCTACTAGCACCCAGTGCCTTAGACAAACACTGTACACAACAGTACATTTCTATCTCAAATTTGGGGAGAATATCTGAGTTGAGTCATTGAAGTGCATCTGACATATGTCCTTAAGGACTGTGCCAAGTGTTTATCTATCACATCCAAGCAGCATCTTGCTTTCCTTCTTAATCTGGTTGTTCAGATAATCAAAGGGACAAAACAAAGACCAGGGGACAATAGCAATTTCTGGTGTTCTTCTCTGGCTTGCTTAGCAACTTGTCTCATAAATCCCATGCCCGTCTAAGTAGGGATGGTAGTGCTCACACTGGGCCAGGCCCACTGCATCAGTTAATGATATAGCAACTGTTCTTTAAACTCACCCATGAACACTCTGATAAAAAAAGATTCTTCAGTTCAGGTTCCATTTTCCAAAGTGCCTGGTATGTTTCAAGTTGATCCACACTAAACACAATCTTCAAATATGCGATGTCCATGTGTCTTAAACTTACTGGCAGCCATGAAAGCAGTAATTTAGGAATGGTGAGATGTTCCTTTCCTGCCTTGTGTCTGTCATCCTCCCCTCAGCAGAACGTGTTTCACCTCTGATAACTCTTCATAGCTACCGAGCAAGCATTGTGCCTGTCACTGTTCTTAGCTGTTGTTTTTGCCTGATTCTTAGTCTTTGCGTAACTGAAGCCTTTCTTGCCTCTCTCCATCCTCTGCTTCATATGTGGGACATGACAAGTGAAGAAACGCTTTCTGGCAGCCCAAGAAAATGTCAGCTACATAATACCAACTCTAGTCTGCTTATAAATGGAAGCCAGAATCATTCCTTAATATGAGTAAACGAACATTCTGTCGTCTAGTATCATTTTGCCCCGCAAAAATATAACACTAGTTTATACTGTTTCTTCTATAGCACTTACCATCTTGGAAATTGATACCCCTTAGAAAATAATTACCAAATGTTTAGCAACTTGTTTTAGTGGCTAGTTGTATTTTCAGTCCAAAGAAGAACTTGAAGAAGCTTTTAAGAATAAGTGTGACATTTCCTTCACAAATTAAATGACTTGCTACAAATTACAGTACTAAAATGGTGTTATTTGGAAGTATTGTATCTTGTTCCCTGTTTTCTTCATCCTTGATTATCCTTCACAATTTACCTGAGCATCTTTTAGCTACAGACATTTTATACTTTCAGTGTTTGTATGTGGCTAGCTAAAATAGTTTATCCTTTCAATTTCCTGCTCAGGCACGTGCACTCCAGATCGAATGGAGGCACTCAGTCCAGAGCCTCACCTTTCTAGCTGCTGTCATTCTGCTCACGGAAATCACACTAATTGAGGAAGTTTTCTATCCCATGACCTTGATATGATATATGGAGAGACAACACCTGTGTTCTGACCAAACACAAGCAAGAAACCCACATGCTAAAGTCTGGGGTAGAAGTTAGAAACAGCTAATAAAAGTCTGTGCCTTTATTAGGCTACTGAAAATAATATGATCATCTATATAAAATAAGATTTCTGATTATATGAAAAGGTAAGTATTTTAAAGATAATGAAGTGTAAATTTTTTATAACTAACATGGTTGAGAATATTTATATATCTATATATTATATAGATATATAACATATATTATATAACATATCTATATAATATATAACCTCACTTAGTAAATACATTTACAAATTGCCTATGTATATAGAACATATATACTTCTTTTTTCCTTTTTATCCTTTTTTAAAAAATTGGATATTATATTTACATTTTAGATTTTATCCCCTTACCCCATTTCCCCTAGCATCCAGGAACCCCCTATCCCATCCCCCCTCCTTCAGCTTCTATGAGGATGTTCCCCCACCTACCCCCCAACTCCCACCTCCCCACCCTCAAATTCCCCCCAACTGGGTGTTCAGCCTTCATGGGATCTCCTCTCCCACCTATGCCTGACAAGGCCATCCTCTCCTACATATACTGATGGAGTCATGGGTCCCTCCCTATGTGCTCCCAGGCTGGTGGTTTAGACCCTGGGAGCTCTGGTGGTTGGTATTGTTGCTCTCCTCATGGGGCCACAGAGCCTTTCAGCTCCTTCTCTCTAACTTTGGGAACCCTTGATCAGATCAATGGTTAGCTATGAGCATCCACCTCTGACTATGTCAGGCTCTGGCAGACCTCTAAGGTGACAGCTATATCAGGCTCCTGTCAGCATGCACTTCCTGACATCCACATTAGTGTCTACCTTTGGTGACTGGACATGGGATGGATACCCAGGGGGAATGATCTCCAGATGGCCCTTCCTTCAGTTTCTGTCCTACACTTTGTCTCCATATTTGCTCCCTTAGAACATAAATACTTATGTAGTGATTTTTCACTGATTAGAAATTTCAAATGAGAATTAAAAGGAGACATTGAATGACACCTGAGCTGAAAAGCAGAGTCTAAGTCTCAAGATGACCTGCATTCAGGTTTTTAAGTATTCAGTTTATCTTTTGCAGCACTGTGAGTCAAACACACATCAGTCTTTAAAGATTAATATTTTAAAGCAATCTAAGGCTCAACATTCTACAGTGATAACATAATGTTGATTTTTATCAAAATAAGCAATTGCCCATCTTACTTGCCATTATGATCATTTTGAGATTCCTTGTTAGAGTTTGTAGAACCTAGTCCAGGATGCTCGTCATCAAGTGTACTGTGGAGTTCACTGCCTTTTGTATGGTTTAGCATTCATTGATTCTGATTATAGTTTAATAAAACCATTAATACTTATATGAGAACACTCTCATTTTCTTCACATAACAATGTTTTAAACTTAAATACCAACAAGATTCACACTTTTAGTGGGTGAAAGGGCAGAGTTGTATCTGAGTCATGTGTGGACTGTGTGGCCCACCTTGAGAACTCTGTAAAGATTCATCTTTTTAGTTTAAAGCAATAAAATCTATCCTCAACAGGACCTCAAATAAGCTTTTGAATTTAACACCAAAGTATAACTTAAGGATGCCAAGGAAAGAATGGTTGAAATTCTTTCTATTGCAAATGAGGAAAGCAATGTTCTCACAAAGTGTTAGTAGGTTTAGGCCAAAGATGTGGTTGTGAATGAATGAACCATAAGGAAGCAAGACTTAAAGACTATCTGTGGATAAAACTCAAAGTGCAAGTCACTGAAAGGTTGTGCATAGGAATAAAGCTCTTTGTGTTTCTCAGGAGTGTGTTTTGTCCCTTTGATTATCTGAACAACTAGATTAAGAAGGAAAGCAAGATGCTGCTTGGATGTGATGGATAAACACTTGGCACAGTCCTTAAGGACATGTGTCAGATACACTTCAATGACTCAACTCAGACATTCTCCCCAAATTTGAGATAGAAATGCACTGTTATGTGCATTTCTAAGGCACTGGGTGCTAGTAGCTAGCTCCCTTCACTCATGATCTGACCATTGACTTATTTTTATTTCTCCTCAGAGAAAGCTACTTCTGGAATAGACAAATGCCTTATGAATAACTATATTATTGTAAATTGAGTTCAGATCATTCATCAGGGTGGTGTGGTGGACATGGGGTTGGGGCTAGAAGGTGAGAACCAGAATGTTTCCCCAAGTTGTTTTAGTCATAATGTTTATCTCAGAACAGAAACCAAGCCAGGATAAAAATATCAATAGTTGTTCTTTGTTGGCTTGGTATTTGACTGTTGAATATTGGCTGAAAGAATGATTTTGAATTTAGAAAATTATATGGATATTGGCTGTGAGTGAAATATTTGCATGCATCCAACAAACAGGGGCTCCTTTATTTTCCATTATCACATTGGCCTGTTTAGAACAGTAAATTAAGAGGCTGCATCCTCAAATACATAAGGAACATTATTGGGTAGTATAAATTTTGAGTGTTGTATCAGTTAAAATGGTTTTCTGTGGAATGTTACTGAGAGTAGACCCACCGTCAGGGAGCAACTTAAGTGGCACATTTTGAAATCTTCAAAAATTTTGCAAGGAGTGTAAATAAATATGCTAAAAAAGTTTGTGTGGAACGTGTTTGTGTTATATAACCGCACTCCTACATCATGCTAGTTCATATGACAAAGTTGATAAACATATTTGTGCAATCTGAGACATTAAAGAATTGGTAGACAATATGTTTGGAGTCTACTATAGTTTCCCATTACCTTTTATTGTAATCTTTTTGTGTATCATGTAATATTCAGGGCTCTTTAAAGAACAAAACTAATAGAGTGATTATATGTCATATATATATGTGTATATATATATATATATAATGCTTTATTTATTTACACAAAAATATATACATACAGAATACATGTATAGCCTTAGTTAGGTTTCTATTACTGCAACAAAACACAATATCCAAAAAGCAAGTTGAAGAAGAAATAGTTTATTTAGCTTACACTTCCACATTGCAGTTCATCACCAAAGGAAGTCAGGACAAGAACTCAAGAAAAGCAGAAACTTGGAGACAGGAACTGATGCAGAGGCCATGGAGGGATGATGTTCACTGCCTTGCTCCCTATTGTTTGTCCAGTCTGCTTTCTTATAGAAGCCAGCACTATAAGCTCAGGGATGCCACCACCCACTATGGTCTGGGTCCTCCCCCACTGATTACTAATTGGTAAAATAACTTACAGCTGGATCTTATTTCCTCAATTGAGGCTCCTTACTCTTTAAGGACTCTTGTTTTTGCCAAGTTGACATAAAACCAGCCATATATATATATATATATATATATATATATATATATATATATGGATTTATTAGAGTTGCTTACAGGCTGTGGTGCAGCTAGTCCAATGAGGGCTGTCTCCCAAAAGAAAATTTTAAAAGCCTGTATTTATTCAGTCCACAAGAGTGTATGTGTCAGTTAGCTTTTAGTATATCTCTGAATCACAAAGAAGCCTTTAATACCAGTGAAGCAAATCAAGAGCTTCTGCCTTCATGTCCTTTTTATATGTTGTCATCAGAAGGTACACCCCTGGAGGGTAAGTCTTCCCAAGTCAATTGATTCATTTAATAAATTCACCCTAATGGTGCACCCCAGCCTCTGGTGATTTAGTTAATTGCAGGTGTATTCAAGTTGACAACCAAAAATAGTCAACACACATCAATTGCCTTAGTGTTATAGCTTGAGAAGACAAGAATTTACAGCATTCTTGTGTACATTTTGTAGGCATTTTGGCCTTTAAAAATCCATTTATTGATTATTTATCTATGCGTGTGTGTGTGTGTGTGTGTGTGTGTGTGTGTGTGTATGTGTGTGCCTGCATGAGTTCATGTGGACCACATGTGTGAAGGAACATGTGAAGGTAGCTGTGGTCTGCCATGTGGACACTGAGGACCAAACCTGGGTCCTTTATAAGAGCAGTCCCCTCCTCAGCTGAATCCTTTATGAGAACAGTATCCTCTTCAGCTGACTTCAGAGCTCTCAGTATTTTTCTTTCTAATTTTTTACTTTTTGATTCAAAACTATAAAGCATCTTAAGATCAATATTCATAATTTATTAAAGCTATCATTAACTTAAACTTAATATTTAATAGAGCTGCATCATTGTTTTTGTAAACCATAGCCCTGTTTTTTTTTTTTCATTAAATTACAATAGCAAACATATTTAAATTATTTCTTGGCAAAAAAAAAAAATCTGTTCAAACTTTACTAATACTGCTACACATATATTATACAACAGAGAAATCACTTTGGTTTATTTCATGGAGGGAAGAAAATCATCAATATTTATGTACTTGCTTTTCTTATAACTTTTAATCTCACTTTATTTCCATAGTAATCTTAAATAACCTAAAAAAAATTAGGCTCAGAAGATTTTGTGCTGATTAAATAAGAGTGAAACAAAAAAGTAAATATTGTATCATCCCTTTTACATGTGATTTCTGGAACAATCAGAGTCACTGAAGCAGAAAGAATGGTGATTAACAGGGTTTGAGGTAAAAAGCAACAAAAATGAAGAAATGATTAGTCTTGTAGCCCAGAATGAGATACATTATAGATAATTCAGTGCTAGTTCAGTAGTGACCAATATCCTACCATAATAAAAACTACAGTCTAAATAAAAAATAAAGATACATACAAATTACATACAAATTACAAAATATGCCTAGAAGACAGTTCCTTGTTATCATAGTAATAAATGCTTTAGACATCAAAGTAGTGACTTGAAATTATTCATCTTTTATATAATTTATTAATGTATTGATGGTAAATCAAGTTGTATCCTTATTATATTTTTCAAATATTTTATGAAGAAACTTTATTATTTCAGGAGGAATTGTTGATAAGGATCTTCGTCACTACCTCAACCTAAGATTTCAGAAGGGTTCTGTTGACCACGAACTACAACAAATCATCCGTGACAACCTCTACCTCCGCACAGTGCCATGTGAGTGCCATAGCCGACACTTGTTTCTTTCTATGATAAGCAGATAAATGTTCACCTATATACTTTCTGTCATAGATATTTATGGACAATTGGAATTGGAATCAGATTTGAGATATGAACTACAAAACAAATGCTTATAACTATGGTTCTGTGGTTTATGATAAGATCATAAAAATTATTATTTTTAAGTTATATTTTAGTTACACTACTTACATTAGTATTGATAATATTGATTTTGGGCCAGACTTTCATTAACTTTTGAATTGTGACTGAGGCAGAACTCCACACCAGGAGATAGGAGACTACAAATTTCTTGATTAAAATCATTATGAATGGAATCTACATGGTAGACTTTGCAACAAGAAGTCTTCCAAGCTTAAAAACAAAAAGAAAAGCAAAAAAGATAGTATGAAACACAAATGTAGCACATTCCATTACTCTCTCAGGAGTGATGGTTCTATATACTGGCTTAGACCTTTATATGCAGCCTCCAGAAATTCCTTTTAAAAGGAAGAGTGGGTAAACTAACAATTTACAAAACAATTTCTGAGTCCTTGTTTCAGTTTTTTTATTAGGACAAATGAATTCTCACTCAAATCCTAGACCCTGTATGTATAACAAAATCCTCTTCCTTCAAGCAAAATATTTTGACTGTCAAATGCTATCCATGTTCTCTGGAAATTCTGAACTGTTGGTGCTATGTGTATTGATTTTTGCTTAGTTATGTTCTAAAGATGAATAAACTCAAAACTATAAACTCTGGTGCCCTTAAAATTAGACAAAAACATTGAGTAGAATAAATTAAACAAACAAGACAAAAACTATTCCATTTGCTTGAATAACTAACATTTTTGAAAATGATATAAATGAAAGCTTATATTAAAACACACAAGAATGTGACGGTAGACCAGGCATCCCTGAGTTTGTAATCAACATATATTGGGGAATGGGTGAGATCTTGTCATTGTCAGTTAAATTTGAATAATCATCAAAATAATGTCGTAGTAAAGTTATCATCCAATAAACACTTGCTAATTGACAAATTGGTCAAAATGATTCCTATTCGGGGTGTGTGTTTGTAAGTGATTAGACTCTGTACTCCTGCTTTGAAACTTCATGCTGAGAAAAGTACACTCTTAAACTTGAGTTTGACATTCAAGTGATGGGCAGAAGATGGATTAAAGTGACTGGACTGCTTATAAGGTAACGGGTGGACGCACTCTCAAGGCCTTGATGCTGTCAGTGCATTGAGGTGAATTTATCTTTTGTGACAAGCAAGAAGGAAGACCTAAAATACTAAAGAAAGAAGCCAGGTGCTTTGTTGTGTTTAAAACCGAAGGAAACAGATAAGAGGCTGGCATCAGGAATGCATGAAGTCCTTGCTAGGACAGTAGCATAAATAAGAAAATCCCAATCAAATAGGATGATGGTGGGAGACATTTTGCATTAGCTAATTAACTTTTTAAAGCATCTTTCTTTAGAGTACCAAGGAGAGACTGTGGAAGAGAAATAAATATAAGGGTAAAATAGGATTTATGAGTAAACCTAGAGAACTTCAAGATGTGATTCTAGTTCAAGGTCATGAATTCAATTAGAGAGCCTTGAGTAGTGCCTGTAAAGGAGATAATTAGAAACTCAAGGGATCTGAATATTATCAGGGAACAATTGCTCTGTGATTTTGCAGCCACCACTCCTAATAGCCAATTCCAGCAATACCATTTGTTAAAAGTGCTTTTAATTTGACATTTTAGTGAAAAGGCATCTGATATAAAGATGGCTCTGGTTTGTACTATTAAAAATTGCCTTCATACCGAGGATCCAGCCCTGGATAGTCTGTTTCCTTCTCTCATTAAACCTCTTAACAAAGCATTCAGATGTTTTCAGAGAGTATGCAATAAAGTGTACCCGTAGTGTGGGAAATCCTGCCATTGGTTAGAAACTTGAAAGTGTATGCAAGTCCATTCTTTATTGGCATTCATTATTGAATCTCATTTTGCATACATTCTCCTGGATCAATGTAGTCTCATTATTTGAATGAACCCACTACAGTAAAAGGAAAATATGCTGCCATGAGTCATATCATTGTTCCTATACATACACACATCAGTGTGAATATTGTCACCTCTTGTTTAATAGAGCAATGGTACTAGAAATAGAGTGTTGATACGGGCATGGAAGCAAGAGAATCATCAGTTTGGTCATGTGAGGTGAGTTAGTATTTTTCTTGACAAAAATAGATCTAACTCAGTAACTCTGCTTCCTTCATGGATTGCCCCAACAACTGTGATTAGAAGAAAAGAAGAGTCAAATCCTAAAGCTACCCTTCCACAATGCTCAGCATACGTGTAAGAGCTCTGTGTTGTGTGGCCATTCAACCCATCTCACTCGGGTGCACACTTTTCCGCCAATCCAGTTGTAAACAATTGAGCCCTCTGTATACATTTTAAAGAGGTCTGCCTCGGGCTATGGCCACGCTCTAACCAAATGAAGAAAAGAAAGTGCAAAAATCTTGGTCTCTACTAGGTTTTGTCTATAAAGAATATAAAATCCCCTTTGTTGGTTTGAAGAATCAAGGGTTGCTTATATTTAGCCTTTTGGTTTAGTTTTATGCAGGCATTATTGTTTTTCATACAGTATTTGAGGACACAAACATCTGCAAGCATCATCTCTGATGCCATCAATTTAATTTTTGTTGAACTCTGATCACAAAGGAAAGGTCTCCATAAATTGGTTCCATAGATTGTGTAGAGCCTAAAACAATCTCACATTTTTATACATTTAAGACCTTCTTTAAGTGTTCCTTGTTGCTAAGTATACAACTAACAGAAAAAATACGTGTTTAAGGGACCCTGATTACTAAAAAGTGAAAGTTAACTGTTGTTCAATGGAGACTATAAACAAATCTTTCCAATAGTAAGATTCTAAGTGATTGAAATGACGTAGAAATGAAAGAAGGAGAATGAGATATCCCTGTTGTACCTTAGACTATGGCAAAGAGTAACCAGAGAATATGGGATCAAACTCTGCGGGGTGGGCAGCGGGGTCCCGGGTAGGCTTTCCGTTCCTTGGACTCCCACATACATGCAGTGGCAGGGTCCAAAAAGACACAAGAAAATCCAAGGTTCCAAAGGCTGGAAACCTGGTGGCAGACCCCAGACATATGGAGGACATGTGGAGTCCAAGAGTTCAAAGCTTTATTGTTCATGGCAAATGTGGATGGGTCTGGATGGTGTGTTCCCCACCCCCCACCCCCCAAAGCCAGGGAAAGCTGGCTTAAATAGGAGGGGAAAAGAGGAGGAACTTAATTGAGCTATGCTCCGCCACCCCCAGCCTTTCGATAACTCAGGAATGTGGAAATCTCGAGGCTGAGGCCTGTTAGTCATACCCTCTACCTGTAGCCATAGATGGTGACCCAAAACCTCTCTGGGAAGAGCTACTGAGCAAATGTGTCTGCAAGTCTCAGGTTAATGAAGGATGTGGACCACATGGAAGAGTCTGGAATCTGGGTTGTGGGGAGATACATGCTGTCCCTCACAGGGGTCACCTGTTGGGTCTCCAGGGTTCTCTTCATGGCCCCATAAGAAAAAATGTGTGCAGATAAAGGATGTAAGAGTTAAGAACATCCACTGCATCAAATTCCAATTACCCTGGTAATTTATAAAGTGTGACTTGAGAAGCTCTAAACTAACATTGTTTACTTAGAAGGTAGACAGAGCCATTCTATCACAGCATTTTTTTTTTTTTTTTTTTTTTTTTTGGATATTTTATTTATTTACATTTCAGATGCTATCTCCTTTCCCCATTTCCTCTCCCTAGAAAACCCCTATCTCATCCCCCTCCTCTTTTTTGCTTTTATACCATTTTAATTACACGGAAGTATTAAGGTCAGTTCTAGGTTGAGCTTTTGGGGCTGCTTGGCAAGAATCTGACATTGGCCAAGGACAAGGAAAGGGGCTGCTTGGCAGGAATCTGACATTGGCCAAGGACAAGGAAGTGGGCTTCAGGCAGGAATCTGACATTAGGCTAGAACAAAGAAGTAATTTCAGACAGGAATCTAAATCTTAGGCTAGAGCAAAGAAGTAATTTCAGGCAGGAATCTATCAATCAGAGCATTCTTAAAAGTACAAAGTTAAGATAGCAATTATTATCCCTGAAACAGCATAGACTCAAAGGTATATGTGGAAGTTGTTGAAATAAGTACTCAAAATGTTGAATTCATTTCTTGATGTATAAAGAAAATAGAGTTGATTTGGTTCTAACGGTCTACTGAGTACACTATTGTATGTGTTTAATTCTGAGACTCATCAAACAACTGGTTAATTTCCCTATGTTGCTTAAAGAAGATAAAAAATAAACACTCCAATTTATTGATAATGTTCCTGTCCTTTCCCTTTCTGTGGTTATTAAAGACAAATAATGTTTGATAGAAACATGAACACAGATGTATCTTATAGTCTTTTCTTTGTCAGACCATATGATGTGGAAAATAGTTTCACTGACCAATTTTTAAAGCTACAAAATGAACTGGGAGATTTTTGAGTCTTTCTCTCTCTTTCTCTCTCTCTCTCTCTCTCTCTCTCTCTCTCTCTCTCTCTCTCTCAAGATAACACTGTCATATGTTGAGATGATGTTAATGGGAAATTCTTTAAATTTATTTGAAGTGTGAAATATTAATATATACTAAGTAAAAAATCAAATCATTAAAGCTAACGTAAAAACTATTACATAAAACCAAATATGATTAAATATATCAACTTAAGATATAAAAGAAATTACTTTTTTGGAAGATCTGACCAGGCATAAATCACAACAATGTTATCACATATCTAAGTAGTTTAAGTTTGTAAAGCTAGACCAAAATAAAAAGAATTGTCAAGGATACAATCGTAAGAGTTTAGTGCCCAGTTTGATGTTTTGATGCTTATGACAAATTGCCTTCCACAGAGCAAACAGTGCTATATAAAAGTGATAAAAAAAATGATCTGTTAAGAGTAATCACCAATACTCCAAAATTACAGTCATACAATGAAGCAGCACTCCCTTTACTGACTGGGAGCTCATCGATGATGACACCAGAAAATGGCTGTTAGGTTGTGGCTGGCTGGCCATGAAGCATGGAACTGTGAAGCAGGATCAGAGATCTCTGCTATACTGAAGAAAACAGAATTTCTTGTGACAGAAGCCATATTTTACACTTTAATTTCCTTTTTACACTTTTAAAATGTAAATTTACATCAGTGTCTCCTTCAACCACACCTCGACAAAATCGTGATTAATAATAATTTAAAAAAAAAAAAAAACCCACTGGTTACAGTTTCTGCTAATTTACTAACAAGTACCATAGTCAAGAGTTACTTGTATATTGCAATTTAACGTGGCACGAATATGTGCTTCTGAATCACGTGATACTTTCTGTAGGTATACAAGTTTATTTACTGCTAGTCTTCATTGTAAAGATAAGTTTTTTATACATAAAGTCAGATGGAGAGAGATAGTAACCTAAAAATTAGATTCCCAAACAGACACGAACACTGTTTCTCAAGGAAATGAATTTCATTTAGTTGAAAATGATCAAGAATAAACAAAATTTTCAGCATATCTTTTGGTAGTTGGGCCTGACCATTGGGGTAAGTTGGGCAACACCTAGACATACAACCATAGGGGTAGAATCATTCAGTTCCATTGAATTTTAATCCAACTGTGCTGCAACTAATGTTTATTATGAAACTTTTAAAACTTTATTCTTATTTTCTCAAGTAAGCCTCATACATTTAAAAAATCTGATTTGAAGTTGCTTTTGGAGTGTGAACCATATTCCTTCACAATTATTTCAGATAAACTTGCCAGTTTTTTTTGTTCTATGAAAAAAATGAATATGATTCTAAAAATAAACTAATTATATTTGGCACTAAACGTTAAAAATGAGTATTATTACTGAATAAATGTGACTATTAGCATCTGAAGCCAAAGGGGAAAATCTAGATACAAACACAAGTAGATTTATTGAGAAATTTATGTTCTGTTCTGGAAGTCTCAGTGATAAAGGAGAAATTCAATGGGTTTTGAGCAGTAACAGGTTCTGCCAAGTATCCATTCATTCTTCTCACTGAGATGGGCACCTGTCTGGTGAATTACTTAAACATATGTTATGATTTTACAGAAAGATGGATTAGGCTGATTCTCTTTCTGAGAAAATAGGTCAGATAAATAAATATATTTGTCTAACTTTTCTGTGATCTGTGAGCAGAATCTGTGAGCAGATAAGCAATGATAAACTAAATACACAATACCATCAAAACTCTTAGTGAACTAGTGAGTTCATTGGTGTTACTTAAAGGAGCCTGGCTTACTCAAAGACAGCACTGTCACTGGAAAAAAAAAAAAAAAAAACTAGTGTGGATGATGACTGACTGACTTTGAAGTTCGATCCTTACCACTAGTCCAATTGAATAGTCTCTCCTTCCCAGTAATTGTCACAGCTTATATAATGTGGGCAGAGGAGTATGGATCTCATGTGCTTCAGTTACTTCCTGAGCCTTATAAGTTGCACTTAGTTTCTGAGGCTAATGAGCCTCTCTTCTCCCACCATAGAGGGGATATTTATTAATAAGAGGAAATAGTCTTATTAAACAATTTCATAAATATTTTTTCTGATCATTGAACAAAACAAATATGTCTTCTTGGTTACAGTGTAATACATTGGTTTGGCTGGGAGGATATATTCACCGTGTGAGAAATTAATAATTAAATTAAATCCTTAACTTGATTATTGAATTCAGTTTCTTACCTGGAGTATGAAGTCAAGGAAAACTATAAGTGATTACATTGACTTGTCCATTTAACACCACAAAGCTTCAATGTGAAAGTAAAGGAGTGCATCCAGCACAGAAGCAAAGCAATAAACAATGAGTACAATTTCACTGATGCCAACCAGTTAAAATTCCATTCGCCCTAACTGCATTAGTTTCCTTTCCCTTTCTGTGATGTGACTTCTTCATGGGGTTTGCCTTTATCTCTTTACTCATTATAAGAGAACGAGACACTCCTCTAGAGCTTGTGGTCATTGATGAAGCTAAAGTGGAAATACAACCTTGGCCTTCAAATATTCCAGCCATTGCTCTAAGAATAAGGGGATGCGAATGTTTAATGCATTTTATTGTCTCCCAGAAAGTTGATCATCACTTTGAATAAAAGTAGCCTTCCTTCTGGGGAGCCAAGAACATACACCTTGAATGTTTCCATCTCATAATCCTGTGTGGTGGAATATAATGTCAACATTTCTCATTTATGCCTTTATACTTTTTTTTAAATTAAAACTAAACTATTAAGTCAGATTAACCCAGGTGTCAGTATCAATTCATTGAACCCCAACTATAGGATGAGTATGTAAATAGCTGAAAGAAAACAGTAGACAGTCAAGACTTGAAGACTGTGAACTGTAATAGGGCCATCAACATCTCCTTCAAACATGCCTGAGCAAAATATTGAATATACAAGGACTATTAGTTACAGTTACTGTTATTTTACCAACAAGTACTGTAGTTGAGAGTTATCTATACTTAGCAAGTTAGCATTGTAGGTGTATAGCAAGGAGCAGTAAACCTTGCCTCTACTTATTTCTTAACATGGAACTATGGGTGAAAACTCATATCAGAACCAGGACCCTCAATTGTAGAGGTTCTGCTACTAGTGACCCATAGGACCTTGGCAAATACCTTATCCTTTGTGCCTGGCAAGAAGAAAGTGAAAGTGATGAACTGAAATAAAGAGAAATAATTCCACGTGTTCCATCTAAAATTATGTAGTTTTTGGATTCTGCTAGCTTTCTTTATCATTATTCAAATCAGTTCTTCTAGTTGACTAAATTATTCTGAGGATGCAATGCCCTTGATATCAAGCAGGTGTAAACAGCTTATGGAAGTTGAAGGTCTATCAAATGCAGCCAACACTTCAGGAAGAAATAAAGAATGAGGGTTAAATTACGTGAAATTCCAGATAAAAACCAGTGATGCGTGTACGTTCAAATTTTTCTATGAATGTCAAGTTAAAGATACCATCATAACTCTGATGTTCCTTGAAATTTACCTTCACTATTCATGAAACTGAAATTTGATGCAGTCCCAGTAAATGGATTAAAAAAAAAAAACATAATGAGAAATACAAAGGTATTTTAAATTGCTCTCCTCTTTTGAATGTGTAATGAACTGAAATGTGACATAAAGATCTCTGAACCATGTGGTACATTGTTATGAAAATATGATTGCTATACTTGTGATGCTTAACATGAAATATCTAATGTTGAACTTTCATAAATTCAGTCACTTATGTGACTGAATGCCTGTGCTTGAAGAGAATTAATGGGAGAATAAATCAATGCTTACATAGGGATGTCAAAATTTAACAATGTAAATGAAGAATTTAGGAGAGTCTGTAGGGTTTCTCACATGGGATAATTAAAAGTTAAGCCTAATGTAGGATTGATCATTCAATTAAAAACTTCACCAGAATCCTAACTTTTTAGGCAAGTCAGAATGGAGAACTGGAGTACTTCCCAATTCCAATTCAGTCACACAATTACATTTTCAGTTTACCTACATAAAGATAAGGTATCAGAGAAGTTGCTTTGTATATACATAAGTCACCAGCTAGCTTCACAAGTTCCATGGAAGTGGGGGAGCAGCTATGAGTGCTGCTCCACACATTAGTGAGAACTCTTCCTACAAAGACAAGACAAAAGCAGAACACAAATCCAATCTGTGTACTTTTGTACTTTCCCATTTTTGGTAGAAATGTGATTGCTCTCATCTAATTGGCTGACACAGATAATAAACTATGCATATAATTAAAGGGCTTGCATAGCTGTAGAAATAGAATTCATGACCTGAATCCAATGCAAGTCAATTTTTTCTATCTTAACCCGACCCTATTAATTGGCCATTAATCAATTAAGTTCTAAATTATTTCTATTTATATTATCATTGTCAGAAATATTAATGTATAAAATATGTATGGGGAAAGAAGCATTGTAATTGATATGTATTTCATTCCTGTATTGATATAGGAAGGAATAAATATATAAAGACATCTTTATTATCTAAAAGCTTTTTTTAATTTTATGAATTTTCCTTATAGAAACTTAGCTCTATAAAATTTAATACTTTAAATTCTTGCATAGAATTATAATAATGTAAAACTTTATAAATAGATATTATCCAGGTTCCTAGTTAATCACATTAGAATTTCATAAAAATGTTTCTTTTGTTAATAATGTCAGCAGTGATAGGAGATGAAAAGAAGGAAAGGAATTAACATGAAAAAACCTATGCACAAGTATTTTTGTAGTTTTATATAGCAAAGTCCATTGCCCTTACTTTTCAAACTAGCAAACTTATTCATGGAGAGCTAGTGAACCTTTCTCTAAGTCACATACTCAACAAGCACATGAGAAGGAATTCAAGCCTTTGTCTGTCTTATAGCAAGAGCTCTGTTTGGTGTATCATGTTACATCTTCACTCATTATGATCTGATTTCTCTCACAGTTAAACCAAATACTGAAAGGCTCTAAAACACAGAACACTAATGGGCTACCTATCAATACTGATTACTATTTCCATAAAAGTTATAAATTATAATGTGAACAAGAACACTCTTCAGGGATTATGTATTGTACATGTTTCAATGGCTGCTCTCCGGTGACCTCAACAATACTGTTCACCCTAAGGCCACGTCAAGGTGAATAGATATTATTCAACAGTGGCATGACTTTTCTCATTCTTGTTTAAAGGGCAGCAAAACAGAAGTAACAACGGAGACATCTCCATAGCATGCCTGAAAGGCCTCTTCTTTTGTAGAAAAGGATCACTCTACATGTTAATGTGACTACTTCTGCACAAGGCATCAGACCTAAACAATTCCCCTAGATCTCCTTGGCCACAGGATCAAATTACTCATTCACTTCATTAGAAACACATATCCCATCAAAACATTTTTCCTCCTAGCTTATGTCTTCTTGCTCCTGTTTCTGAGTTAATATCCCAAGTCTGGTTTAAAAGCTTCAATTTTATATGAGCAGTGACAATTCAGTGTCCAATAAGCAACTTATATCTCTGAGAAGTCAGTGAGTCTGGAGAGGAGCTTAACTTTTGCCAAACTTTTATTTTCTTTTTATTGTTTCCATGTATTCCATAAAGCAAAGCTTAATAAATAATATGTCAAGTGGAGGAATTTTTACTCAGCAACATGGCTGCTCTGGCAATGCATCACAACTAAAGACTTAGGTCTGTATGATCTGACCAGAATGCAGACATGCCCTGGATTACAGTTTGATCTGACTGGAATAGTACACACCTTTAATCTCTAACAATGAAGGTAAGAATAGTTTGTAGAAGGAACCAGCCATATTGGAAAGGCATATCTAATTAAGGGGCAGACAAAGTGATTGGTCACAGAAAGATTTGACAAAAGGAGTCGTGAGATGGAATTAGGATACACTTTCATGAGGACAGGAAAACGAGATTACTTAAGAGCAGTGAGAGAGAAAAAAAAGTGGTAGTGTGGTGTGTGTGTAGCAGTTTTTTCAGAATAGTTTTACAAAGATGGGTTGTAGAGAAGACAAGCTAGACACAGGTAAAGACAGAATGAATGAGCCAGAGAATGAGGAGGCAGAAGATTAGAACATATGTCCTAAGTTATTATGAAGCCAATTAGAGCAGTTCAATCAGAAGCCATGAGAAGCCAGATAGAATCAGTTGGCTTGCAAGATTAGACTGTATGGCAGCTAGAAGCTGCCAGGCTTGCACTAGAGATAGATACAACAGGGAAAGAAGCACTATGGGCTCAGCTCAAGCCACTGGCACAGCTTGGGTATGGCTCTAATCTCATTCCATCATCTGAGAAAATAAAAACAGCATTGACAGTGTCACACAACGTTTAGACTAGGAAATAAAACAAGGCATGACATTTAGAGGAAGGGGATAAGACAATTAATTGTTTAGAAAGTTACTAGACTAGTAAGAGAAAGCAGAAACTGGGAATTATTCCTTATTTATTGGATATTTTATTTACATTTCAGATACCTTTCCCTTTCCCCATTTCCCCTCCCTAGAAACCCCCTATCCCATCCCCTCCTCCTTTTTGCCTTTTAATTTTAATTATTTTAAAATTTAATTTTAATCATTTTAATTATCATTCCTTAAGAGTGCTAACCACAGTACATAGCAACCAAGAAATGTTAACCTCTGAGGCCTGCAGCTAAGACTCAAAAACCTGAGCTTGAGACTGACATATTACCAACGTGGCTGCAATTACTTCCAGTGCTTCTTCTCCCCCCATCCCCCATGGAAAATGTTAGCATTTAATTAACACCTGGAGTGGCTTTTAAGCCACCAGCACACAGGCACCTCCAACACCCTTAATCTCTTCAGCTCTTCTGCTGAAGAATTTGGCCTTCAGGATGATAGGTTGCTTAGGGAGCTTTCCCTTGCCCAGAACTGTGTAGTAGCCTGATAGAACAACAGCAATAACGAGAGCAGCTCCAGTCTTGTTTTTGGCTGTGTTGACCCGTGTCTGCTCACTGACCAACGTCCATAATTTATCCAGGTTGACAGTTGGTCAAAAGCTCTGGTTCCTCTTCAAGCGGTAATGCCTCATACAAACTTTCCCGAAGTAACCTGGATGATAATTGTCAAAGTTGATCCTGTGGTGATGCACGCCTCCGGCATTCCCTCGGCCTCCTGGGTGCTTGCAGTGCTTACCGATGTGGCCGTGGCTCACGTGGCCCCGGAGTTTCCCGGTCTTCCTCAGTCAGGATGGCATGGCGGTGGCAGAAAGGAAAGAGCACTTCCAGTGCTTCTTAACTTTTAAAAACTAGTGGAATAGACACTTATATTCCTGGTAAAAATATCACATATCTGATAATTTCTGTTCTGAACTAAAATGTGACCTTGAAATATGTCTCTTTTTAGCAACTCCTTAGACATATGGTGGCAGTGATACATCTTAAATTTATTATACCATCGAAGACAAATTTTTTAATTCCTTGTTTAAATATTCTATAAATTATTATAAATAATTGTCAGACACAGAGGCTTTGTTAAGGGTCTTCAACTTTCTGTCTATGCTGTGTCTCCCGATGATTATATTGTCCTATCTGATTATAGGTTATTGGAGAAATGCATTTGGTCTTTAGAAAGTGAGAATTCTTAAGCATTATCAGTGCATTCTAGAATTGTCCTGCACTACTTATAAAAGAAGACATTTTTCATTTGTGTTGGAGTCTTTGTTCCTTTTTTATTCACAACTTTATTATTTAAAAAGATGAATGTGACACGAACAAAACTTAGTTCATAATTATATTTCTCGCATGAGAAATCAATTGACACAAATGCTTTTGCAACATCATTTAAATCTGGAGCAAGAAAAGGAATCTTAATTAAAGTTGAGGAGTTGAATATATTATTTGAAGTACTACAGAAAATTAATTATATTTTGAAGGGAGTTAGATGCTTTTAGCACCAAGTGGAGCAATATCTATAATGAGAGGCCAATCTTGGGACTTTTCTGTGGGTCCCAGAATCATTTTTGTGTCTCAAAGTTCATTAGTGAGTTATGCTATACATCTTTGGGAAGACTTATCTAAATACACATGTAAGGTGTGTGTGTGTGTGTGTGTGTGTGTGTGTGTGTGTGTGTATATATTTGAAAACCTGTATTTAAGTCAGCATGTTGATATAATAGTAGTCTAGGAAAAAGACACCTGGTTCCTTAGTAGAAACAAACAAACAAAAATACAGTTTTCCTTATCTCCTCAGCATGGTATTATTTTCTTTATGAATATGGTAATTCTCATAAAACATATCTTCCAGATTCATCAGTTGTAAAATTGTGGTTGTTATTTCAAATTGTCATTAATGTACTTAATAGCTTGTTAAATTTATAGAGATTAAAACATATAAACTTTTATATATTATAATTATTTTTTATTTAGTTCTGCTAGCACTGAGAGCAGCTAAGAACATGTGACTGTCTGGGTATGGAAGATGTGAATGAATATCTTACACTCTCTAGGGCTTTATTCAAATCTTGGTGAGCTAACTCTCGCTATTCTAATTTTAGAGCTGAGCGAATAGAATATTTACAGCAAAGTGAGATAAAATGTTTACCATCTATCATAGCTGAGGCTGATAACTGCCCTCATAACTTAGGTAATGATTATAAAGACAATCAAAGTTACTTTATGTTTACTTAACAATGATGACTAGGCTGCTATACTTGAGTGAGGTGTCAAGCAATAAAGATGGAGTATGTTGAGTTTAATTGAGCCATAGGAATACTATTTAAAAACTTGTGCCAGTTCTTGTATTATACACCTATGCACTAGATGTCTTACAGTTTGCTACTTGAAGATACAGATTTTTAACCTTACAATAAATCTGAAGCCTCCCGTATCTTTGAACAGAACACCCAGACTAGAAACATTGTTTCCATGGCCTCCTCAGTGGGTCTTTGGTAGAAAATACAGCCCAAGATAATTCTTAATAGATGTGTTTAATGGCTCATCCCTGCATATTTCCAAAAGGCCTGCAGCTGTATCAAGTATGCAGGTTGTTAGCCTACAAATGTTCTCAAGATGGAGAAAGTCAGGTTATGTTTGTAGCCAGATCATATAACTTATAGTTGGCTTATTCAGAGTTCACACCATATTACTCTTATATAATATTTCTAGTCACATCTTTTAATATGTTTTCAATAAATCCATCTCTGTGGACACAGATGTAGATATATGTACATAATTTTCAGTCATTTACAACATTAATTTATATGTATAAAGAACATATTAATATGTGTGTACATGTGGTGACTATGTAAAATATAAGATAATAGGACATTAAACAACTGTGAAAATGGATGAACTATATTCACGTTACAGATAGAAGCTTAAACTCTGCTCAAAATCACAGACAGAAGAGTAAAATGGAACACATATTTTAAACCCAGAGTGAGTGTTCTAAATATATTTTCCCCTACCTGAATTAATGCAAAGGTTTATTTAGTTTATTTTTATATTTTTTATTATCTATTTGAGAATTTCAAGTTTTATTCAATATAATTTGAGCCAGTTGTCTTAGTTAACTAGTTCTCAGATACACCTTGAGGAATTGATCTATCTGTATGACAAGCATTCAGGAGTTCGATTACCACTAGTAGGTTCAGTAGGTTCTCCCCTAAGTTCTCTGACATATTTAGTCTCAGGTTCATGGCCTTGAAAGTGGTCAGAAGATTCTGAGTATGACACTTTTATACTTTGCAGCATATTTAATCTTGTGTAGGACAAGGATGACCATATAACATAATAGATGAAGCTGCTTAGATTTAAAACAGAGTAAGCTTGCAAAAAAAGTTCAACCACATTATAGCACCACCTAGAGAATCAGTGATTAAAGTAACAGTTAACAGCATATGCAGGGAAGGACATGGAGAAAAGAGAATCGTACTCAATGCTGGTGGGAATAAAGACTAGTTGAGCCTCCATGGAGGTCAGTACAGAAATTTCTACTAAGCTAAAATTAAATTAATGTGATTGAGACATACCATGACTAGATATTTTATTTAAAGGCCTGGATGATGGAATTTTAGAGATAAATGTACACCATCACTATTTACCATGGTCCTAGTCACACCTGCGAAATTTAGAACCAGTGAGAGAGAGATGTAAATAAAATGTTATATATTTACATAAATGAATTGTTTTCAGCCAGAAAGAAAAATGAAGTTATGCAATTTACAGAAAAATAGATAACATTGGGAAAATTGTGTTAATTAAGAATCTCAAGTCAGTCTCAGAAAAATAAATATCACATTTTTTTCTCATTTGTGGTTCCTAGATAATTCCAAGAGACACATTACCTTGTTTATTTTAAAATTATTTAAACTTTATATTTTAATTAAAATATAATTATATAATTTTTATTTTCTTATCAAAGCCCTCCTGTGTACTCCCTTGTTCCCTCTGTAACTCATGATCTCTTTTTCTTTGTTGTTTTACACACACACACACACACACACACACACACACACACACACCCTGAGATGTGGGGCATATATGAATACAACCTGCTGCTGGTCCATTTAGTGTTGCTTGAATATATATAATTTCAGGGTTAACCACTTGGTATTGACAAACAAATTATGGTCTCATTCTCAGAAAATACTGTCTTCCCCTCTCAGTATTTGTTAGTTGCTTGTAGCTCGTTTTCTACTGATGGGCCTATAAGCCTCCAGCCTTCATGTTAGCATACCTACTGGTGATGTACTTCTTCAGGATTTATGTAGGCAGCCGTATTGTTGATTTATTATGGGTGAAGCTTTGTAGAGAGCTGCTGTTTCAGTGGCTACACGTTTGCATTTCCAAGATTGGCCCTGGCCGCATGTTTCGCCAGATGTAAACATTTAGCTGCGCAGTTGCTAGGCAGATAGGCGTGCCTTAGCCACTGCCAATCCCGAGGCATATTGGGTGGTGAGCGAACAGCCAATCAAAAGTGAATACGTCACTCTAGACTGCACTTAAACGGGACCCCTTCCTCAGCTCAGCCTCTCTCTCTCTCCCTTCCGCGTCTCTCCACGTTTCTCCACGTGGGTGATAAAGATTAAAAGCCTCGTTTACAGTAACTACCTGTTCTCTGCGTCTCGTGATTTCTCCGCGGACGCAAAAGCGCCAGGGGGGCGCGTTAGAAAGCTTCTCTGTCATTTTAGGTTATACAATCATAACAGAGTTCCTGGTTCTCTGGCACTTACAAATTTTCTACTTCATCTTCTATGATGTTCCTTGAGCCTTAGGAAGGGGGTTATAGATCTTAGTTATAGTACTGAAGTTAAAAAATATTACTCATAGAACTTTATTTTTCCTGGTTACAGTAATGAGGATCTAATAATAAGAGTCTCATGGTAATGGTCCGATGAACAACTTCAGTACAGCAAAAATGTTCTGGGCAGACTGATACCATTAATTGTGTTTATGGAGAGTTTTGAATATTAACTACAATCTATTAGGAATCCACCTGCATAGGCTATATTTTCACATGGACTTCTGTTAACCTGTCTATATACATTTATATATACCTATGAGAAGGAGGTTCATGATATTTAAAAGACTGATTTGTGTGGGGTAGGGTGTGTATTAGCAAGCAAGTTTAATTTGCATATTTTTTGTTATCACATGAATGATTATTGCATGTTACTTTCTTGTCTTTCAAAGTTAAAGTTAGTGACTAAATTTTAAATTTTAGAGAATTAAGTGAGTAGCTACTGATAAAATCTTACTTTTTCTTAAGTCTTAAGTGAACGTTTATTCAGCTGACAGACAGTAGAGGACATAGGCATGTGTGTGTACTTGCATTTAAAGGGTGAATAAATGACATCTAACTGTACAGGAATGCATGATAGAGTATCAAGCAGAGCAAGAGAGCCAACATCAGGTGACTCATGCTGTGGCTTCTTTTTCAATTAGTGTAATCTTTAGGGACAGTGTGCAGGCTTAAATAGTACTACACAACTAATCTCATGTGAGACTTCAGCCAATTACAGCAATAATTCCAGCTGCTCTCCTCCCCCCCCCCCCATATGTTATTAAAAGCAAAAGGAAAGATGCTAGCTATAGGCAAAACATTTTGGTATAGATTTGGGATCTAGGATACAGTAAAGGAGGTGACCCTACTGCTGAGGGATGTCGGAGAGTGGGAGAATGTATTCCCAATTAGGTTTTTTCTTCCAAGTATTCTCAATTTGGGATGCTGGAAACAATCTCACATCCATAGAAACCTCTGTGAAAAGCCTGTGCTTAGAACTTCCCTTTTTCCTCCTAGCTACATTGTGCAATCAAATCTTCCTTCAGCCACACAGAATAAAATGTCTCATCAACTTTTTTCAGCATCGGCCAAGTAACTCAGAGCTCTTCCCTTGAGAACCACACATGTCTTCTCCTAGTTTACAAGACATCATGGATAATTACAATTCAAAATATTTCTGCAATAAAAATATGGCAGGTGGTTAATCTTTGACTCGCATAATGCAATTCATCTAACAACCAAATCTTTGGGGTAAACATAGTTTCTATTTACAGGAGAGATGCAGTAGCAGCTGAACAGCTACTATTAAACAATGTAATTATTATCAATGTAATGAATCTGGATGTGCAATCAATGAAATAAAATATCTTGACATGCTTTTCTGCAAGAGGAATTCAGATACCCATGTTCGCTTACTCTCCACATTGCTGGAAGTGAACACAGCAAGATCCCTTATGTACTCACATCATTACATCTGCAGAGCATCCATCTTCTCTTCCTCCTGCCAGTTGGTCCATTCCTGGTCCATTCCTGGGCCAGGGCACCAGTCCACTTCAGCCTTTCATTTTTGTTATCATCTATGCTCTGCGATTTTCTACCTAGATCTAAGCCAGTCTTTCCTGTTCCTTCATCTTTAAGCATGTAACTTGAGGACTGTTTTAAATTAGCCATCCTCAGTAAAACTGTAAGACTTCCACTCAGGGAGAAGATTGCAAAGTGGTCACATTATTACTTTCATGGATAGAGGCCCATGGTGACTGAAGAGTAACTTCAGTAACCACCATGCAAAATGTCACCACAGTGTGAAATTCATGAAAAAAATCTATTAACCCATCTTTTTCATCCCTTACAGCTAAGCTTATAGAAGTTCAATTAAATATTGGAGAACTGCAAAACAACTCAGGACTTTAATTAGTAAGTTTAATTGCAAGATTAAGAAAGTGAGCACATTCCCACACATTTTCTGAATTCGCCCAACATGAGCCCCCATCTTGTAATAGCTGCTTTTTCATAGCTTTCTCTATTTAACACCCATATTTTTAATTTTATGCAAGTGGTTAAAGTTTATTCTACATTACATAAATATACCCAAATTTCATGAAATTAGATTCTTATTTGGTTTATGTTTAGTTTTTTAGAAATATTTTAATCTTAATTGCAGCAACTTTAATACAGAGCCTAGAAATATGTCTTTCTCTATATTTTGTTGCTTTGTTCTTAGGTAAGCTGGCATATTATATTCTGTTGAAGAAATGTACCTCAGTAGTGATGTAAGGGTATTAAGGCTTTTATGTTATTTGTATCCTCAGTGTTCTGGTGCTCAAAGTTGGTTCCAGTTTAGATGTATTATGATGGCCTGGGAGCTAGTAAAAGTAAGAGATCATGCATGAATCAATGTTACCTTCCAGTAGTAGGTAAAGTCTCATGTGACTATGTTCCCTCTCCCCAGAATGGATCATTCCAAAGCTAGACCATTTCTTGCATTTGACTCTTTACAATCTCATCCAAGACGCGATGCAGTAGAGGGCTTCATTATAGCCAGTGTCATGTGTTTGAACTTCTCAAGGACCAAAATTGTAGTGATACCTATAACTTTTATGTTGTAGTAAAAATTAATTGGTTACTTCTACCCCACCTTAGATCATTTAGTTCGTAAATGAATGACACAAAACCTTTATATTTATAATAAACCTGAAAGTACTAGAGCCGGGCAAATATCAACTCTCTATGTCATTTGGTCTACTTCCCTGTCAGTCACCCTGAGGTATAACTTGCCATGCTTTGTCTGGGCTGCTCTTACTCCAACTGGCCAAGCCTCATGGCCATATTCTCATGATCTCTTACCTTATGGCATCTTCCTTCTTTTCTCTCTCTGCTATCCTCATGGTCCTCCTCAGACCCCAAGCCTAGCAACAAGAGATCTGCCTTCTCTCTCCTACCCAGCTATAAGCTGTCAGCATCTTTATTCAACCAATAGTTTTAAATTAAGTAGCAAGGTTACACAGCATCACCTGGTGTATGTGAGGATGTCCTAGTCCCTGAAGAAACCAGATCTTGGGGACCAATACTTAGCATTGCAGTACATGACAACAGACCAAACCTCAATACTTTTAAAGAAACCTCTAACCTTTAAAATATATAATGTAATATATATATATATATATATATATATATATATATATATATATATCATCAAATCTCTTGTTACATTGACTCAAAAATACACTGAGGTAGTAGATGAGCTTCCCCTCATACAGTGTCCTTAGCAAAGAGGTCCATTTGCTGTTCCCACCAAAAGGAACACTATCTTTTCCCACTTTAGACTTAGGTCAATCTCAATATTCGTAATGCAGTACATAAAATTATTTCAAGGTTCATTTATTATATTGCAATAAAGAATAACAAGAATAATGTTACTCTTTATCATACAAACCACGATGCATTTCACAAAAAGTTCAAACTGTCAAACTGCCATGATCCCTTACTCTGTTCTTGATGTTCATTAATGGCGATTAGAAATTTGTTTCTTTTCTGTGTTAGTGCGCATGTTATTATAAAATAACAGAAGCTATGGGGATCACTGCATTGTTCATCAATGTAAAATAAAGTATTCCAACTTGGTATGCTGACCATTAATTTCACTTAGACTGATAAAGAAATCAATTAATTTTAATAAAATTTCTATTGACATTCAGCATCCCATAGTAGAGGAAAGTTCCAAACTTGATATATGAATAAAAGACAGTAGGGAATAAATATTTCTGGTTTACTGCGAAGTTTTTATCTTGTTGGCATGTTGAACTGGAAGGCTTTCAGCACCTGTTGCCAGAGATGTCAATTTATTATAGCTTGACAAGTCTCCCCTTGTTTTTCACTTGGGAGTTAGTGATAAAGCTTGAAAACAAGATAATCATTTCAATCTTGCTCCATGCAGTGACTAGAAGGCATGATTATCAATAGATACAGAATATATCAGCATTCAGTCTTCATTTGCGGGCTACAGCAGTTTTTAACTTGACATAATCATCATTATAACTGCATATTCTTTCCTGAAGTTGGTTACACCTAGAAGAAGTCTAGCAATTAGAGCTGTGCTCATTAGCAAACCCGTATCCATACTTCCCTCAACTCATTAGTACTATTGTTACCTCCCAATGCCTGAAGTCACGAAGTCAAATGAAGTTATTAAATAAAGACTCACCTGCTTGACTTGTGGAAGAGATGCCATGCTAGTCCATCCACTACCAATTGTGGGAGACATCTATGTAAACAAATACCATGAGATATGTAAACAACGTATATGTAAACAAACACTCTGAAAACTCGCCCTGTATTTCAGAGCAGGCGCTCAACTCAGTGGCTACAGTTTGGATCATGCTTCAGCTCTGGCTGCCCACCCTCCTTGGGCCTAGTGGGACTGGCTTGCTAGAAACCTTTCTCATTTCTAGAGATCCTCTTAACTACTCAGTGTGTACATGGCAGTACTTTCTAATTGAAAAGCAAACAGTGGTATGGTGACCTGATAAGAAAGTCAAGGTGTGTAAAAGCAACTAGCTAATGTGATAAACATCCTTAGATGGAAGTCAGACATCAAGCATGTTTGCATCTAGGCACAAATGCACTTTTCAAAGCCACTTCATTCTGTGGGCTTTTGTTTACCTTGATAACGAGGGCATTATAAAACCACAGTTTTCTTAAGCATTAATATGATAATTTGGAGGGACCAGTTGATTGGAATAGACAAGATGAAGCAATGGGCAAACTCCTCCTGAATACATCAGACAAAATATGAGTTAACCATGACTTTTGCTTTGCATTTATTGAAATAAAGTGATTTTAAATAGCTAGATAATATGTATGTATACACGTTTGGGAAAGAAAAATAAGAATGATATACTGGTATACTTTTCTTATTTCCAGAATAAGACAATAACTTTATTTATCTTTTTGGTGAAAATGTTAAGATTACTCAGCATTCATAAAAAAAAAATTGGAAATGAAAAGTGTCGTTTAATTGCTAAACAGCATATTTTCAGCTTTAATTTTTTAAAGCATATATCTACATTAGTCTTTGTGAGTATTCTCTGTTAATTATTGTAGAGTATATAAATACATTGAGGTAACTGATTGGATGTGAGAAAACGTTATCTGTATAAAATATCGCTGTCATCACTAAAGACTGACTGGGTTGCATAGAGGGACACTACCTGGAATTTTCTACATGAATATTTTCACAAAGGTATACAATTGAATTCACAAAGATAACCTTCCTATTTCCAATGGTTAAGTGTTCTCGAAACCAAAATCAAATTATAAATATACACTTGCCCAGCAAGTTGTCACAGTCTCTGTTAATTAATATGCCAAGACTTAAAAGTATAGAGTTATGTAAGGTTAGTTCTTTTGGTATAGAAAAGAAAATTTTTAGACTTAATTTTAAAAAGTGAATTACTTGTGAATGATATTAAAGAAAACAATATCAAATAAATACTGCTTAATGTGTTAAAACAAGGAGTATGTGTAGTCCATGAGTTAAGATTCTAACCTTATTCAAATGGAAGATCCCCTCCTCAAACTCTAGTCCCTTGCTTCCTACCTAGTTTGAGATTTGGGATGGTGATATATCCAGCATTTATTTTATTATTCATGGATCTGGGTGTTTCCATATGAAGTTTATGGCTGTTATCAATATCTATAAATAATTGTGTTGGAATTTTGATGGGGATTGCAATGAATCTATAGATTGCACTTGGTAGGGTAGCCATCTCAGTATATTAATCCCATTGACCCACAAGCATGGGACAAAGTCTTTAATATCTCCCAATGCCTTTTTTAATCTGGGGTTTGTGACATTCTACTTGGACCCATGTAAATAATGCACACTAATCTCCTTTTCCTCTGAGTTGTTAAAGCCATCATCCTGCCTTCGAGTTGTTTTTGACACACTCGCAGTTTTGGACCCTGGACTATAAGCCTCTGCAGGCTGGCATGTGGGGACATTATTAATCGTGTTAATGTGAGAAAGTTTTACCTCTCATATACATACAAAAATAAAACTCAAGATAACAAAGAGAATCATATTGAATATATTCAGAAGCAGAGTACCAGAGCCATTGCTGGTTTGGGACGTGAAAGTGAGTCTATCAACTGCAATGCTCAGTAGACATTTGTCATCCTCTTTTCTCAACAACCATTTGATCCACGAGCAAAAGCTTTTCAGGGAAAGCAATTGATGTTCCCTTTGTCTTCATGGTTCTTGTCCCATATTTAACTTACTCAGTCCTCTCCCCTAACATAGTTATTATTATTATTGACTTTCTATAAGTTTGATTGTCAATTTACAGTCACAATATTATAAAAAAATGTTAGCTCAATAGTTTTTTTATGTAAGAGGTTAGAAAATTTAGATGAAGGTTCACTGCTTTGCTCACTAAAACTCTTTCACTTACAGTTCTTCAAGAACCAACTGCAAGGCCATGCCCTGGGATTGAATTAGCCAAACAAAGAAAGGCCCTGTCCTTATAAAATTTATGTTTGCATGAGACATAGAAAATAATAAACATAGAATTCTGAGATCTTAAGCCAAAACTGGTTATAGATAATCACCTGTTGAAAACTACAGAAAACTATTTGCTATTTGTTTATAGGACCAGGAATATGTGACCTATATACAGTATATGAAACAATATATTTTGAAGCAAAAAGAATCACAAATTATATGAGGGTATTATCTAAGGCTAAAAGGTCAGTCATGAGAAAATGAAGGGATGGTAGTCCCCAAACCACAGATTAATAAAATAATGAGAGACACTATAAATTAATTATAGTCATAATTTAAATATATTTAGAAAATGTGAAATAAAAATAAAAACTAAATAAAAACTATAATAAAGCAAAATAGAATACTGTCATGTGAGTCACATTTGGAGCAAAATAAAGACTCTTAGAAGTGAAAAATATTATTGTGTAGATGATTTTTGATTTTTGAAACATCAATTTCCTGAAGGAATTTAAAATGCCATCAGAACAAGAAAGCAATGAGATAGAAGTCTTATTTGAGAGAATCATCCAAAATGCAGCACAGAGAGATGAAGAGACAAAATCTGAAAGGAAGTTTAAGATATAAAGCGAGGAAGGGGAGAATTTTATCATAGTCTATAAAGAATACTAGAAGTCACTAGGGGGCAAAATGGAAGAAGATAACACTCAAGGAGATGATGCCCAAGAATTAGAAAAAAGAATATAATCCTTATATCTTGCTCCTGCTTTAAGTTCATAAGAAAAATAAGTTATTCTAGAACTCAGAAAAAAATTCTGAAGTTTTAAGCAAGAAATTCTTCAAGACAACACAACTTTCAATAATTGACTACAAAAAATAATCCACACCAATTTTTCAATAACCAGAAATAACAAGGAAATAAAAACATCAAAGCATTGAAAGACAGTAATTTGTATGCTTTCAATTTTATCCAGAACCTACTGAGAACTCAAAACCCATAACACTAAAATATTTTATACCACCAAAAACTAAAATGATTTTTCCTACTAACACATAAATTCTTGTATGAAAGTACACTCTATTAATATAAGAAAACCAAAGCAGGAAGGATATTGAACCCAGATGGGGAAAAATGATGTGTTTTTCAGATGTGAGGAGAAGCAAAATCTAATAATGGGTGGTGGAATTATTAGCATAAATAAAAACTAACTGGGAAACAAACAAACAAACAAAAAAAAAAAACACACCAAACTACTTAAGAGATGTTTAAATATCTACAGAGAATTGGGAAACATTATTGGTGTTGAAATGAATGCACCTCTGGTCTGAATTTAGTTTTCATCCTGATTCAGTTCACTGCTTTTATTAGAACCTCTGACTTGAAAAAGCTTCTATATTATTGGTCATGGTAGACAAGTGCATAATCTGCAGTGCAAAAATAAACAAATAAATAAATAAAATTAATTAATTAATTAATAAAATCAGACTTAGTTTAAAACTACTGTTTGAACATCAGAACCATTTTTCATGAGTGTATGAATTTCTGCTTCTTTGTTTTTCATTTGCTGTACTCTTAGATATTGTTTTTTTTTTATTGGATATTGTACTTTCATTTCAGATGTTATCCCCTTACCCCAATTCCCACACCACCTAGGAACTACCTATCCCATCCCCCCAACCACCCACTCCAACCACCCCACACTTGAATTCCCCCATACTCAGTGTTCAGCCTTTATGGGACCAAATATCTCCTCTCCCACCTATGCCCAACAAGGCCATCCTCCCCTACATAAACAGCTGGAGCCCTATGTGTTCCCAGGCTGGTGGTTTAGACCCTGGGAGCTCTGGTTGGTTGGTATTGTTGCTCTCCTCATGGGGCCACAAACACTTTCAGCTCCTTCAGTCTTCTCTCTAACTTTTCCATTGGGAAACCCTTGATCAGATCAGTGGTTAGCTGTGAGCATCTGCCTCTGAATATGTCAGACTGGCAGACCTCTAAGGAGACAGCTATATCAGGCTCTTGTCAGCATGTACTTCCTGACATCCACATCAGTGTCTACCTTTGGTGACTGCACATGGAATGGATGCCAAGGTGGAATGGTCTCCAGATGGCCCCTCCTTCAGTTTCTGTCCCACACTTTGTCTCCATATTTGCTCCCTTGACTATTCTGTTACTCCTTCTAAGAAGGACCAAAGCACCTACACTTTGGTCTCCCTTCTTCATGAGCTTCATGTGGTCTGTGAGTTGAATCTTGGATATTTCAAGCTTCTGGGCTAATATCCAATTATCAGTGAGTGAATACCATGTGTGTTCTTTTGTGATTAGGTTACCTCACTCAGGATGATCTTTTCTAGTTCCATTCATTTACCTAAGAATTTCTCTAATTCATTGTTTTTAATAGCTGAGTAATACTCCATTGTGTAAATGTACCACATTTTCTGTATCCATTCCTCTGTTGAAGGACATCTGGGTTCTTTCCAGCTTCTGGCTATTATAAATAAGGCTGCTATGAACATAGTGGAGCATATGCCCTTGTTATGTGTTGGAGCATCTTCTGGGTATATGCCCACGAATGGTATAGCTAGGTCCTCAGGTAATGTGGTGTCCAATTTTCTGATGAACTGCCAGAATAATTTCCAAAGTGGATGTACCAGCTTGCAATCCCACCAACAATCGAGGAGTGTTCCTCTTTCTCCACATCCTTGACAGCATCTGCTATCACCTGAGTTTTTGATCTTAGCCATTCTGACTGGTGTGAGGTGGTATCTCACGGTTGTTTTGATTTGCATTTCCTTGATGACTAAGGATGTTGAGCATTTCTTAAGGTTCTTCTCAGCCATTCAAGTTTCCTCAGTTGAGATTTTTTGTTTAGCACTGTACCCCATTTTTAATAGGGTTATTTGGTTGTCTGGAGTCTAATTTCTTGAGTTCTTTGTATATATTGGATATTAGCCTTCTATCAGTTGTACGGTTGGTAATGATCTTTTCCAATCTGTTGGTTGCTGTTTTGTACTACTGACAGTGTCCTTTGCCTTACAGAAGCTTTGCAAGTTTATGAGGTCCCATTTGTCAATTCTTGATCTTAGAGCATAAACCATTGGTTCAGTAATTTTTCCCCTGTGCCTATGTATTCAAGGGTCTTCCCCACCTTCTCTTCTGTTAGTTTCAGTGTATCTGGTTTTATGTGAAGGTCCTTTATCAACTTGGACTTGAGCTTTGTACAAGGGGATAAGAATGGATTGATTTGCATTCTTCTACATGCTGACCTCAGTTGATCCAGCTCCATTTGTTGAAAATGTTACTACTTTTCAGTTTAATCTTACTATGATCAGCTAATGTGTTTTTTATATCCCTTCCTGCTTATTAAAGCATGTTTCTGGGGCCATATTGCTGTTTTTCTTAATATGGAATGGTCTATGTTAGCTTGAGAACACTGTTTTTTTCTGATCCCACTTGGATGGAATATTCTAAAAATTTGAATTAGGTCAAACTGATTGATCGTGCTATTTAGGCCAACGATATTTTTACTGACTTTCTGCCTTCTTGGTCTCTCAATTATTGGCAGAGGGGTTTTGTTGACTCTTAGTCTAGAATGGCCTGTCTATTTTTCTTTTCATCATTAGCTTTAGCCTGATATGTTTTTATGTTCTTTGGTTAGATACATAACATTTTTTCAAAGAATTGATCCCATTATCATAAGATATTTCATTGGTTTTTTTTTTGATAATTTTTCTTATTTTAAATTCACCTTTTAGTAAAAGTTGACTGCTTCTTTTTAGACTCTAAGTGCTTTAGGCAGAGTCAAAATTCTTATTTACCTTAAAATACTTTTATCTTTCTTCTTTTTCTTCCTCCTCCTACCACACCCACTCACCCACAGCTGCCACCATGATTTCAAAACACACTGTACTATTGTGGGGCAGAGAAGCAAAGACTGCATGGCATGACCAGGGTCTGAATTCAGTGTTATTTATTAAGCTTCCCTGCCACTTTCTGAGAGAGAAACACTTCTCACAGAGCAGCCTTGAATGCATTTTACAGAGGGCTTTTAAAGGTGAAGAACACAGAAAAACTACATCCTGATTGGCATTTGCAGGAGGAAGTAAACCAAGCAAACTCTTGAATAGAAGTCAAAAACATGCAGTTAGCTGGGGATGTTCAACCTGGAGCTCTAGACCCATTGGACTTTTGAAGGAGGGGTACAAGGTTGGATGGGGATGGGACACAGCTAGGTTAAACCAAAGATGGCTCCAGCTGAGATATGACAAAGGAAACATTTACATAATGTTAAACTCTAATATTATTTTATTATTTATTATTCAATTTTTTTTTAAAGCCAAATGATGTTGGTGGCCATAAGTAAAAATGGCGAATTTCCCTTACAGAAGAGATTTTTTTAATTAGTTATTTTATTTCTTTACATTTCAAATGTTATCCTCCTTCTCAGTTTCCCCTCTGCAAATCCCCCTTGAAAACTCCCCTCCCCTCTGCTTCTATGAGGGTGCTCCCCCACCCACTCAGCCATGACTGTTTCACCACCCTAGCTTTCTCCTAGGCTGGGACATCCAGCCTTCACAGGACCAAGTGCCTGCCCTTCCAGTGATGCCAATAAGGAAATCCTCTGCCACACATGCAGCTGGAGCCATGGGTCATACCATGTATACTCTTTGGTTGGTGGTTTAATCCTTGGGATCTCTGGGGAATCTGGTTGGTTGATATTGTTTTTCTTCCTATGGGGTTGTAAACCCCTTCAGCTCCTTCAGTTCTTCCCCTAACTCCTCCATTAATGAAGGAAACTGCCCTGGGGTGGGGACAGGTAGATTTGGCTAGTTGTAAGATCTCTTTTTTGTCACCCTTCTCCAACTTTTTTCTATACTCTCAACCCCCTGACACTAGATAGAAGAGAAAAAACAGAAGAAAGGAAAGAGATCCCAGAATAAAGTCAGGTCAGACAGGGTGACATTATTGTTAGACTTGCTGATGATTTAGGGCATTGAGTTCCTTAGGACAAGTTTGATCTTTGCCATCAGGGTTTCTAATTTCTTCCTCTTGTTTCTTCTTTGCACATGACTACTTAACAAACAATGATAAACAAAAAACACCAACAGCCAACAAACAACAACCTACCAAGCCTCTTAGGGGTTCTAGCATTTACATATCTCCTGAAAAGTCCCCAGAATCCCAAGTATCACACAATCACAGAAACCATTTTCAGCTAACTGAAAAGCATGCCACTGCTAGAGCACAAGGAAAATTATAGCTGCAGTGATCAGTCTGAAACAGCCCCATAATCCTTACACTTGGGGTCAAACGACAACATTCCCACATCATTGTGTCTTTTGAAGAAAACAAAACTCCAATATTGTTACTACAATGGAATATAGAATAATATAATGTGTACTCATGCACACACACACTATATGTTTCACTAATAAGAAAAATATTAGTACATGTACAAACTGCCTGCAACATGCCTACTTTACAGGTGTAAGAACTGGAATTCTGATCCCTAGGACCCAGATAAAAGGCAAATATGCATCTGTAACCTCAGCACTGGGAAGAAGAGGAACTTAAAAAAAAAAATGAGCCTCTGGAGCCCCAGATTCAGTAACTAGCCAATCAGTGAGTCCCATGTTCAGAGATTCAGTGACAGATCATACCTTAAAAATAAGGTAGAGAAGCAATTGAAGAAGACATCTAATGTTAATCTCTGGTCTCCACAGACGTACACACTAAATATACACTTACATGTTTACTGCGCACACATGTATATGTACACACACACACACACACACACACACACACACAGAAGTTTAAAAAGAAAAAGGTTTCTTAAATTTCCAGAATATATACTTTATTTCCCGATAAGCATGAAATGAGTAATTATGCTCAAATATGCAAATTTAGGATGGACTACATTAAAGGGGTGACTATGATCTTTTTAGATGACATGGGATTTTTTTTAATTGGTCCATGATCATTAAAGTAAATAGAATTAAAAAATGAAGCTCTTCACTTTTCTAATTGGGACAGGGTTGCAAATGTTTTAACAGTGAAAACACTATGGATGATATTTCACTTCTTTTTATTGGCTAATAGGCGTTGGTCTTTTAAGGTCTAAGGTTCAAAAGGTCAGATGTTACAGTAAAAAATCACTCACAGTAAAGAGAAAATTGTTCCAACTGCTCCGTTTTAGTCTTGTTTTAAACCCTGTTTTGCTGTCAGGGGTTGGGGATGGCTCATGCCTGTATTGCAGGCATTTGTGAGGCTGAAGCAAGAAAACCATTACAAGTTATAGGCATGTCTGGGCTACCTAATAAATGCAAAGCCACGAAACAAGGGGATTTACTATCAAAACCCTTATAACTCTAAGTAGGAAAAGTGTCACCTGATTTTTCTCCATTGCATATATCAAAATGTATTTTCACTAGTCCCTATAATCATGAATTATAAGAAAATAAACACTCAAAAGAAGCATGTAGGATATGTTTAGAAGTAAATATAAGCTGACCAAACATCACAGAACAAGTCAAAAGTGGTTTTATTCTTTGAGGAACAGTTTTCTAGTGTGAAAGAAAAGAATCCTGTTTAGAATTTGATGCTCTTGGTGTTTGTGCCTGTGGATACTGTATACTAAATGCAGTAACATGCGCCCAGTGCAAAGCTTAGGCATCCAAAAATAGAACAAGATAAAGAACTGATTTGAAGAAGGGATGAGTAGTCAGAAGTGGCCATAAGAAGCCAGTAAACCTGAGAAGTGCCTTAGAATGTTCAGTTTCAAGATGCAAGCAAATAACTGGAGAAGAACTCAGAACAAGCTCTGTTATTCTGGACTGAGTGTTCCTCTTGTTATGTGATTGTTTCTGGAATTTTTCTCCACAGGCTTCATTTGAAAGGAAAAGGGAAAAATGACTAGAGCAGAAAGGAGGAAATAAAACTTACTGAGTTCAGAAAATTTATTTCTGTCATAGATTTTATCATCCAGAGAACAACTAATAAAAAGAAATCTCTAATAGCAAATCTTCACCAATCCATCATAGCCAATAGACAATTGCAATTTAGCATGAAAGCTCTTCTTGCACAGAGAACTAGCAAGGCTATCTTCAACCTTTGTCAGTCAAACTAATGACATCATCAACAGGCCCCTCTCTAATATTTGTTTATCATTTGTGATACAATGAAATAGATGTAAGATGTACTTATATAAATACAGAAGAAGCAAGTCTCACTAGAGTAAGAAAAGTAAGTTTCAGACAATGTTTACACCTAAAATAACATACAAAATTATCTCTTGTTTCTCTGAAATAGGAGAAATCAGACTGTATGCTTTTCAACTAGAGTGGAACATGCTTCTGATGGGTCATGTGGTAACATTGCCACATAATCAGAATGCTGTTGAACACACTGTCTTCCTGTTGCCTTACAACCAACAGAATAACTTGCAAACCCTGGTTTAATTCAGAGAGCAAGAGTGAAGTATTCAACATTACTTCTAATGCTCAGATTGCTTTGGGAAAAAAAGATCATCATATAAGCCAAACATCTAAAAAGTACACTATAAATACATATGCAAAACCATAGCCTTCATAATTCTTAGTTCACGTGATTTTAGCAATCAACTGTGACCCAAACAAATACTCACCTCTACTCTGACAACATCAAGGAGAAAAGCTTTGTTAATTTGTTAGAAAAATGTTCAGCTGCCACACATCCCACCTGATTGCTGGAGGCATGCAGTGCCAGTATCTGTATAAACCATTAGAAAATGATTTTATGAAGAATAAATACATATGTTTCAAATAACTCAGTATTTCCAGGGAGATATATGTTATTGCACATATTGCATGTAGTAGTGATACATATGCTATCATATGTTATAGATATTATAATGTATGTAATGTATTTAATCATAATTCTACTCAGAGAGTACCATAGAATCTACCTCAATTCTGTAATTTCATTATTGTTAATGGTAAAGGAGCTAGCTTCTAGGAGACAATTTAAGATATAGATTGAAATTTTATCATTTTCTTCTACTCTTTAGATATACATTCTATAAAATTTTCTAAATAAATTGATATTTGAAACCCTTTAAGTGGGTATTTCAGAAAGGCAAAATAAGAATTTAATCAAATTTTCTATAATAGCAAAACAAAGTTTCCTTTAAAGGAGGTGGGGTTCCGCATTGTGTTGTACATTTAGTAAAGTGCATTTTAGTTGGTGATGAAAATTTAAGCTCGTTTAAAATCAGCGATCAGATATGTTTTGCTAATTAAGCTTGATTGCTCCCTTTACATCCCTGCTTACAGACAGAAAATTATACACTATTTAGAAGTATAAATTCTTAAATATCAAGTTAATACTAACATATGCAAGAAAAGAAAAGTAAAGAAAAGCATTCTGAGATTTCGGGCCTATTCCACTGCTTCTGTTTTAAGAATAATAGGTAGGTCATGCAAATATTTGCAAAACTTCAAAGCCAAGCCCTTGATATTTATATGGTGTCAACTGTATGATGATCATATCTCCATCTTACAATGGCATTCAGAAAATTGTAAACCATACATTAAAAATTATATACAGAGAGAATTAAAAAAAAAAAACCTCAGTAACTTTCCATGAATTATTTATACATGAATATCTTCACTCAGATCATCCTGGATATTTTAAGGCTTATCATAAAGCACTTCATTTTTCAGGTGAGAAATGGAGACCTAGGAAGATTAAATCATACCCAAAGTCATACCCTTAATACATAGTAGTAGACACTTGATCACACTTCAGTTTGCCTTCATAATTGGCATCTTAATCATCTAAGAAACTATATCCAGTATGTAGACCAAAAGCGGACTTGGTGAATTTATCTAAGAAAATTGCATGGCTTCCAGATAGTGTTGCTAGAGCAAACACAAAACCAAAACTGCATTAAAAAAACACATAAAATATTAGTTATCCATCGGAAAGGCAAATTTAATGGTCTCTTTTGGGTTTATCTTAGCGCCCCTAATTCAATTAACATTTATAATGCATATTTGTGTAATATATATTTGTAGATTATATATAATATATATATTTGTTTTATATGTATATTTAACTAATCTATATAAAATTTTTAAAGAAACATTGTTGTATCCACCATAAAATATATACATGTCAGTATTTGAAATTCTTACTCATTTCTGGATGTCATTTCTCAGCTGCTAAAGTAATTATATCTGATTTATTAATTGGATATAATTTCATTACCAATTATGCATTTATCTGCACTTTGGAAATCAACACAGGAAGGAAAAGAATTAACGGCTCTGAATGAGTAAATTCTTCCTACTTCCTTCAGCTTGTAGATTGTAACCTTGACCATGCCTCCTTGTAAACACCCTGATAAAGTTGACTGACTGCAAGAGAAAAGAGGGTTTTCTGGGGCTAGGAAGTCTATGAGCATGATATATCCAGTCAGTCTTGAACACTTAGTTTAAACAACTAACACGTTTTTATGAGATACATACTCACCAAAGAATATTAACTAGATGTTCTCATGAAGTCATTCATAAAGTGTAACATAGCCAACCTACCCCAAATTAAAGGGGTTCTTATGCTGTGAGCTACACAATCATGAAACTAGCATCTCTCTCTTCAAACACAAAATGCTTCACAATGTTGAAAAGTGCTTGAAGAATCTCTGCTTGGCCAGTTTGAGGTTCCAGATGATGTGGTGTTAGCTCTGACGCCTTTTGCTATCTCCAGCTGCTCGTTAGTGAGCCTCTGTATCTTGAGAGGCTCGTGAACAACTTGGATCTGAGTGATCCTACAGATGCACACCCGTGGCTGTCTCTCAGGAAGAATGAACTAATTTGCTGTTGCCTCTTCCCATAATGTACAAAATATAAAAACAATTTCCTGAATTTCCTTTTGTGTTAACTAAATAAAAATATTTTAACATGCAACATAAGGTATGTATTTTATATAATTGCTAATTTTTTATGGCCTGCTCTGGTTAAAGGTTACTTCCCTAATCAAAAGTCTATTGGAAATTGATTCCTGCTGGCAAATAGAAAAATCAGTTTTCTCCAGTGGAATATCTGGGTATTTCAACCTTAGTCCAAGACAAGCCACATGTCCAGGAGTAGCTGACCAACAGAAAATAAATTCCATGTTTGTTTTCTTTTGTGGAGGGGCAAGAATTGCTTTTTATCTCATTTTGTTTGAGCATTTTTTAATTTGGTTTTTCTTTGTTTGTTTTGGCCTTTCTTGTTGTTATTGTTGTTGTTGTTGTTAAGAGAGAAAGAAAGAACATAACGGGTAACTTGAGGAGGTGGGAGTGGTATAGAAGAAGTGGGGGAAGAAAAGAGCATTACCAAAATACACTTTTATCATTTTTAGTCATATAGGAGTTGCTTTTGTAGAATTATCAAATGACACAACATAGTCTAAAGATATGAACTCACCTTCAATTTGAAATGTTATAAATGACTATAATCCTGACTCTTATGATCATACAAACAAGATTTATCAGACAAAATTAGGCAGGCACATTGCTGAATTCACATCAAATAACTGTTAAATTGGGTAAGATAGTCATCCTTCAAGCTGTGCCACTAAGGAATAAATAAATTAGTTTAAATCAATTTTTAAGCAAGTATCAGTCCTTAGTAATAATATATTGATTATGAAGCCCTTTAAAATTACATAATACCAGGTATTACTAAGTAAATACAGAACTAGGACTTCAGAAGACAATAGCCAACTAACTCAAACAGGGCTTGGATGGAAAGAGAAATATGGCCATTCCTGACTGAAAATATCACCCTATTTTACTAACTCAAAATAAACAAAATTCTACAAAAGAAATTTGAAACCATGGTATACATACTAGGCCTGGAGCCAGGTGCAGACCAGCCCTGCTGCATTTCTCTCGTCTACTCTTCTTTCATCTCTGCACCTACTTCACTATGTAATAGTGTGTACTTTTGAGAAACCACAAGGGAATAAATAAAACACAGTGACTTGCATCAGGTCGAGATTTTAAGGGCCGTTTTTTACATATTTGCCTGAAAGCGGTTTCTGCTGAGGTGTGGAATCCCATCTCAGTTTTGATATTTCCTGAGATAGGTTTCCCTTTTAATCAATTTACCTTCAATTTGGTCTCACTGCTGACTCTGGGTCTGTGTATTTGGGGAACAGCATTCTAAGTCTTTATGCTTAGCCAGGATCTAAGTTCCATTTAAAACATAGGTGGTGATATCTTCCCAAATATTTACACAATTTACCCAGTCCAAAAAGGTACAAATGATCATAAGCTTTGAAATGGAAGAAACTGGATTCAAATTCTCCCTCTGACACACTTAACTGTAACCAGGCAAGTTACTTTACTTCTCTGCAGCGCCCACTCCCCAAGTAAGGCGCTGATCCTGGCATGCACAGCGCTGGTATTTTCTTTTCTTTTCTTTTTTTTTCTTTTTTTCTTCCAATCTGAATTTTTTTGTTTAATCTTTTATTTTTTTTACACTCCAGATTTTATTCCCCTCATGGTCTACCCTCTGACTGTTCCACATCCCATACCTCCTCCCTGACCTGTCTCTAGGATGGCAAGTTTAGGTACTTAATACAGGATTTAGCACATGCTGAATGAAAGCTCCATCACTGATATTAGCTCTATTATTTACAATAGCACTGTTTGGTTTCTGATTGTTTTATCTGGATATAATCCTCATGTATTTTTAAATCACAGCACCATTGGGAAAGATATTTCATTACATTTAGTTTTAATAGAATAAGAAATACTCACTTCGTTGTGTTCTAGAAGGGTTTGGGGAATAGTCAAATATAACCCTGCTGACTCCCTACAACTGGCAGCCCAAGCCCTCACTAATAAAGGATTCCAATGAGATAATAAGCAGTTTTACAAGCATATTCCAGTGTAACTTGTTAACACTTGTGCATGGACATTGTCCTTCCACTTACCTTTCTACCGTTGTATAGAGGGTCCCTGACCACTTGCTTCTCTGCCAACATCCAGCCTGTGCCTGCTTCTGAGTTACATCCCAGTGCTTCAAGGCCTGGTATACCGAGTCACAACCAGAGGCAATGTTCATATTCACTTACCATCATTTTTATAGATACTTTCCTATATGTACATATAAATTCTAACCCCCCTCTACATATTTTCCACGCAGACCACATTACGTATTGAAATTAACAAAGCTAGGTTTGAACAGTTACATTTATGTCATGACACTAAATAGCAATGTATAGAAGTTCTCTCCAGAAACCTTGGAATATTTCATTAGTATTGTTCCCAGAACCTATTATGTGGGACTGCAGCACACGCAACACGGAAGGACTGAGATAGGGAATATGGGCTGGATCGACCTGCAGCCCAAGCGGTGAGAGGGAGAAGATGAGGTCTGGAAGCGCCCGAGGGGAAGAGACTCTTGGTCACAATGACTCGACTCCCTTGGCTGGGTCATGGCTGGCTCGGCTAGCTCACTTGAGTGGGCAGCAGCTCGGTAGTTGAAGGCCTTCTCCACAGTTCCTCATGGCAGGCCCCAAAGATGAGAGGTAGTCCATGGTTTTAAAGTGTTTATTGTCATGGCAGAAAGTGGATGAAGCTGTACCCAGTGTTCTCAGGGTGGGCCTAAGGTTAAATACCTTTTGCAAGTAGGAGGAGGGGCTGGGAAGAAATGCTTAATTGGCCACGCCCTCTGGCCTTTAGTTATCTCATGAATATGGAGATGTCTTGAGGCTTTTTGGCCTGTATCACTCCCTCTACCCGTGATGGCCACAACTTCTCTTTGGGAGGGGCTGTGGAAGGCTGAAGCTAAGTGAGAGCAACCAGGGCCCAGGAGCAAGGCCGAACATCTACCATCCCTTTAGGGTCTCTGGGGTTCAAGGCCTGTGCTTGACCAGGTACCCAGCTGCCTCTCACAGCCCACGGTCCCACACTATTATATATGATAAACTCAAAAAAGTCAATGCCCTAATGACTCAGAAACAGTTGTCACAGTTTATAGGGTCAGTAATTCAGACCTGAGAATTCCAAGCGAGCTAGGAGAGTAAGGTGTTAGCGGCCACATGGTGGCACAGGGTCTGCACAGGGTTGGTTGGTGCTGAGGGAGTAGTGAAATACACACCAGGTTTCCTAAGTAAACATTTACACACCAGACAGATGCCATCATACAAGGAATGCTTTGATGGATTGCTTCAATGATGTATGCTGTGTGTTTACTAATCCCGGAGCACTTATAGGGAGGAGGTGTCTCACTCGCTTTGCCTCGGATGATAATGGCCCATTGAAGCCATTATCATTTCAGAGGGAGGAAAGTTGCAATGATGCCTTTTAAATTTCTGTGGGAATTTTCTGAATTTATTACCATAATTTTTATATTTCCTTTGTCTTCCAGAAAAGAATAATGGTACGGCTTAAGCTGCACACAGCGACCCTTAACTCGAAAGGTATTCCTAGTGATACCAAAACCCTGTTCTATAACCAAGGGAGTTCAGCAGCTGGAACTGACTTGTCCGCCTGGCTGATGGGGTGGAGTTCGCTAGGAAGGTTATTTTACTTTCAGTTTTTTTTTTTTTTTTCAGCAACTGTAGTTATGCATAACATTTGTTATGAAGGTGATTCTATCAACGCAAACCTTTACTCTGTATTTCAGAGAAAGGCTCCACACAGCTACACATAGATGCTTTGGCAAGGTTTTAATCAAGCACCTTGATCTGAGTTGCAGGGCTGTGGTAGGCAGCACACAGTACGTTAGAAGCAGTCAACATCCAATCAATATAAATGAGAAGAGGGAAAGGCCCATCTTCAGGGCTTTTATAGTTTTTATTCATGATAATAACTGATAACGTGCTGAACAGATATAGACAAGGGACAATATATCACACAGTTTAGGTAGGACCCCTTAACTCATCCAGTTGCTGGGTAACCAGATTTTCTATATAATACCAATAGGATTTGGCCTTATCACATCCATTGTCCTAAATGTGGAGTAGAATTTCTTTGTTCCTGCCGCTGAGAATTTCAGTGCTGCTGACAGCCCTGAACAACCCGGGATAAAATGAAGCATAGTTCCTGGTTAACACTAGTGACTACAACTAAAGAAAATTATTACAGCTTAACCAATGTCTGGAACGATATCTAGAAAAAAAATTATTCACAATTCTCATTGCCATTTTTTTTTTTTTGCAAATTTTATAAATTGGACACTAAGATATTGTGGTTCCCTGGGCTTTGAGAAACATACAAACTGACATCTAGAAGTCTTGGCCAGGAAGTTACAGCATAAGTGGGAATCAAAGCAACCGAGCTCACTAGTGCATGCTGGTAGTCCTAACTACTTGTGATTTTAAAACAGTAACTACCCTTTGACCCAGTGAATTTGAGACTAACTTGAGAAACATAGCAAGATCCCATGTCAAATTAAAATGAAGAAAACCTTTCTTGCCAGACTAAGACTTAATTCAATATTTAAACCACTGTTCAAAGGATCTGACATGACAAAGGCACAGCTGTCTGCTTTCTTCTTTCTTTCTGACAAAGACAGAAGAGCAGACAGGAAAACAGTGAAACTCTCAAATAGCTACTGAACAAAAGACTCCGAGAAGGAAACATAAAGGAAATAAACAGGAAAGATAAGTATCAAGGAATAGAACATCACTGAATCAGTGGGGACAGCAGCGGCTCACACTCCCCAGCCCTGTGAGCATAGCGCCAAACTTAACTGGGTTTCTTAGCTGGAGACAAGCTACTTGAGGACAAGACCAAGTGTCTTAAATGCGTAACCTTAATCAGACACACACACACAGGTAAAATAGCCACTACAACAATAATTGTCACATGTGGTAGAGGCAAAACTCTGTGACAGATTAAAATTTCTGGAGCATGCATGAAGATAAAGAGGGAACATCAACAAAATATAACCATGTTGAGAAGGCCATGACATTAGGCAAACAGCTGTGAAGCAGGAGGACGGCTTGAAGCCTGACTTTCTGTGTGAATTTATCTAAGTCAGGTAATTACTGCATTCCTTAGTTTACTACTCTGTAGGAGAGAAATAATACTTCAATTTATTTTGTAATCTTTAGAAAGGTTTCAGGGAGATACTTTAGGATGGGGGTATTGGAACCAAACCCAGAGCCTTGAACATTTAAAGCAAGTGCTTCTACTCCTGAGCCTACTTCGTTTTAAAAGAATAAGATCTTATTTCAAACAGTTACCGTGATTATAACTCTCATCTTACATGTTTATTTTAATAAATGCAACTGTGTGGCATTTTATTGTTATGTGGGAATTGAGGCAAATTTGTATTGCTTTGATTAATAAACTCAATTTAGGATCTGGGCTGTAGCATCATCAATCAACAGCTCTAGAAAAAAAACATGAGTTCAAGCCAAAAAAATTTAGAAAAATATTTATGAAGTGATGTATGTTCTTTTTTTTTTAAAAAAAAAGTTTAGGAACCCTAAATTTTTACTTCACCTTAATATTGGGATATCAAATGATCAGTTTGTCACATCAATAAGGCCAACAGTAAAAGCCAGCCAGCAGAAATATCACAGTACATTTGTCCCTGTCATCCTCATGCCTGAGAGAAGCATGCTTTGGAACTGTTCTTAAAAGGATGAGATCAAGTTGGTTTTTAGCTTCTGCCTTAATGCAAAAAATAATAGTCATTGAGAGAAACTCAATGGCACTTTCTCTGAACTTAATGAACAGTCTAACCCACTGCTTGTTCTCAGCTGAGGCTTTCTGCTGTTGTTCCCTTAAACATCCCACCAACACCAAAACATTATAGCCACATCGCATGCAAGAAAAGGCAGTAGAAGCAGAGAAAAACCCATCAGAAGTGTGCCTTTGCTTCTGAACTTAGGGAATACAAAAGGGATTTTTATGGGATTTCTGCTAATAAGCTTTTTCTCAAGACTGGATTTGCCTTCCAAGCCCTAATACCACCTCAGCGGTAGATATTTTAGAATAAGTAGGATTGATGCTCAGAGATTCCCTCGATGCTGTACAAATACAATGAAGTTCAAGCTTCTCAGTGCATCCTTTCATGTCCGCTATTGAAGGAGGCAACCTCCTGCTTGCAGATGGAGCATATAGCATGCTGTCTTCTCCAGGACCACTGACCCACAGCCCTTCGAGAACACCTAGCATGGTCTTGCATGGTCTTCCTTCCACAGACGTCATTTCCTCAGCTGCTGACTGAAACTCAGTACTCAAGTCATCCCCCCATACCTTTCTTCTCTAACATATAGAATTTACTAGAATGTCTTACATAAAGTACTGAAAAAAGAAAACAGAATAATGAGTGACAGACAAAAGACACTTGGAAAAAAGCAATATTATTGAGTGACAGAAAATTAATTTATGAACTTTCAAAATTAAAAGCACATTGCTTAATAATTTAAAATGATTGAGTAAATTCAATTTGCAAAAAAAAAAAAAACAAAAAAACAAAAAACCACATTTTGAAGTGCAAGACTTCAAAAAGTGTTCCTGAAAAGATGGAAGGAGGTAGCCCACCTACTAAAAGAGTAATTCAGTACCCACAGAGTTAAAAATACATGACACACTTCCAGCCTACACTCATGCATATATAGGTGTATGTGCCTACATGCACAAGTATGTATGAACATAACACACATATATACAGAGAGAGAGAGACAGACAGACAGACAGACAGACAGACAGAGAAATCATTTTAAAAGTAACTATTGGTAAAAGAAAGATGGATGAAGAAAGAAAGAAAAACCGTATTATTTTTCCTTGAGTCTGAGGGTTTATATGCCCACTTAGGATGTTTTGAGCAAAACTTATAAGCTTTCAAAGTAAAAGGAAATTTATTTTAATCCTACTAATTTAACATCTACTAAGTTCTCTTTTTTTCCATTTAGAAAGTTGATTTCTTTCTTTGCTAATTTCAATAACTATTTGTTTACTGTAAATATAATCGGGGTATTATTAGTCGAACAATGGTTTTATTTATGTACATGCTATAATATATAAACATTCATATATGAACAAACATGTGAAAACATTACAATTTTACTACAAAAGAAATATAAAGTGAAATAGGAATTACCTCTGTGTTGACTAGATTTCAATGTTAACTTGAAATACCCTAGAGTAATTTTGGAAGAGGGAACCCAAGTTGAGAAAATGTCCCCACTAGATAGGTCTGTGGGCAAGCCTGTGGTGTGTGTCCATGATTAGGTGGTTCCACGTCTGGGCTTATGTTTCTGAGTTCTCTGGGAAAGCAGGCTGAGCAAGCCACCGAGAGCAAGGCAGCAGCCAGGGCTCCTTACCGTCTCCATTTTGTTCCTGCCTCCAGGTTCCTCCTTGAGTTGCTACCCTTTCTTCTCTGGATAATTGATTATAAGCTGTAAGATGAAAAAAAAAATCCTTTCCTCACAAGTTGCTTTTCGTCAAAGTTGTTTTTTTTTTTTTTTTTCTCACAGAAATAGAAACTCCAACGAAAACAACCTCAGACTAATACTAGTTTATTGAAACACTATCCTCATATTCTGTGACTAAGTAGCCCCAACTGAAAAGTTTTATGATAGTAAGATACTCCAAAAGAAACAAATAACTAAATCAATATATGTATTTTCTTGGAATAAACACTCTTAGATATTTGTGAAAACAGGAGTATTTCTTCCTGGTGAGTCATTTAGCAATTTTAATTGTCTTTTTATTATCAAATTATGTCTTCATAGCCTTCCATTTTTTGTTCCTAATATAGCATGAAATTTTAAAATACAGGTCTTTTTGTACTGATTTAAATTATACATGCTGTTGAATTACAAGTTAAATCTGTGAAAATAAAACTATTGTATTTTTTTAAGATTACTTATTTTTAAAATAATGACTTCACCTACTGTTTTGAACATGTCTATACAAAGAGACACTTGCATTTTTTTCAGAGTATTGTGTTATATGGATGGTGTCCAGTACCCAGAATTAAGTTATTTCATGTCTCTTTTATTCTTGCAAAACTTAAATGAGACTTGGGTGCCGTGCCCAGCTAAAATGGGAAGAGAAGACACAACGAAGCAATCACAGGGCACATTGCAGATCCACAACTATTGTCAAAGCAGCAACAACATCTGAGCAGACATAAGAAATCATAACACTAATTCATTTTCTGTGGTCAATTAGTGTCAATTAGCATCTGGCTTAACATTTTATTTCTTTGTGCCCTGTCCTCCTTACCTGTAGCCATTTCTCTAGTGACTCTCTGGAGTTCTTAACAGTTCCATGGGCAGGAATCCTTGTCTACTGTTTAGAAGGAGATAATTTACAATATTGGAGGTCTCAAATTTAGAAAGGGAGAGGGGGTCAGTGGCAGAATACACAGAGATCCTAATGGCAAGGAATTGTGGTGCGAGGAGAAGGTCTCCATTGCACTAGCATAGAGTCAGGACTGCTGGGGTTTGCAGTATCTGTACAATTGAGGAACGATCAAATGTTAAACGAGAAGGCACTTTATCCTTCTCTATAATACAATCCATTTTAAGTTGAGCCAGAAGAACCTTGAACAGAAGCATAAGTTCATTGTAAACCTCTTTGGTCTGCTGTATCAGATGATTTATTGACTATGAGAATGGATTATCCACTAGCCATCTCAAATAAAATGGTGAAGTGTAGCATAAACCCAGATAATCTCCCAGACAAGGTCACGTGTTTAAGTCACCCTTCCTCTTTTCCACTTAAAATGTCTCATGATTGTGTTTAAAATGAAGAATGACAAACAGGGCAAGTTAGGAACAGCCCAATTTCATGTGGTTCTTGGAATATCAGCTGTATACAGAGAACATTGATTGTAAAATCAGCTTTAAAGAAAATTAAAATGATCAGTTATCTCAACTCTAAGAAACTCTCTGTGGAACTGTTATTTTTAAAGCAGAATCAATATCTTACACCATTAACGCTACTAAGTGAAGACAGAGGAGAAAATCAGTGCTGTTGCAAAGATTGATTTTGTTTTCTCTTTATGTACTTTCATATTGATCAGGGAATTCACGGCTGGAAATGCCAGGATTATCATTTAAATTTTACTAAATAAAGAATTGAGAAGAGAAATTTTATACATTTCCTTCTTTCTGTTTTATTTTTACACTTTCCCAGTCTCTTTCTGTGTCTCTTTCTCTCTCATGCTGTCTTTCGCTCCCCCTCTCTGCCCCTCTGTCCACCGCTCTGTCCCCCTGACCCTCTAACTATTCATATGCAATGCCATTCTGTGATTCATCACTGCAGTGTAGAATGAAGTTATACCTTGCAACAAACAAAAAGTCAAACAAGGCAGTCATCTTTGTGGCAAGGCTCTTCTACTCTCTTGGGTCATCAATCCATGTTTGTCACATGTGTGTTTACATAAATATCAGGTGTCAAATGAGGAAGTCAGGAAGACAATTGGTTTTCTCAATAGCCAGTGTTTGAGACAGATGAGAAGAAGGTTTGAAGTTTAGAAGTTTGGGGGATAAGCTAGAAGATGATTGTTCGAGTGGAGATTGTTTCCAATACTAACTGTCAGCTGGCTCCAGATGTTCTCCAACTGGGGAGCTTACAAAGGCAGAAGCAAGCATCCCATCTCACAGATGGCTTCCCCTGCTCGCAGCACTTGCTGGTTAGCCATTTGGAACAACTATTTTACTGTGTAGGTCCAATCAATAAGCAATTGTAACCATTTTGAGGAATATCTTATTGGAACATTCCAGAATGCTCTTCCATGCTGCACATCCCGGTGTAGATTGCTCGCTTCCTTAGACAACCTCTTAGCATTCACATTTGACCACAGATTAGTTTGATTAAAAATGTGTTATAAGCTGTCTGCTCAAGTTGTACTAGCTTCCAGACCCAATTAAATGTCTGCATATGGGAAGCAGATGAATTTTCTAGATAGCAGCAGGAATTGCCAAAGGCAATTTCTTGAGTCTTTGCTACAAGGTTACATGCAAACCATCACTAAGGAATAGCAGCTGAATTCCATTCTGTGGCACACATTTGCTTCACGCTTCTCTTATAAAAGTGAAAATATTGGGGGGAAGGGGGTTGGAGAGCTGGCTCAGCAGGCAAAGTGCTTACCTCGCAAGTCTGTTAGTGTGACTATTATCCCCAGAATCCACATAAAATGTTGGGATGTGCTCTGGAGAGATGGCTCAGCAGTTAAGAGCACATGGGCTATTCTCCCAGAGGTCCTGAGTTCAATTCCCAGCACCTATATGTTAGCTCACAACTGTCTATAACTATAGTCCTATGGAATGCCTCTTCTGATGTGTATATGTACATGCAGAAAGAACACCTATATGTGCTCATAAATAAATAAGAAAATAAAGAAATCTTTTCTAGGCAGTGTTCACTGACAACTTTAATTCACTCAGAAGGCAGAAACAGACAGATCTCTGATTTTGAGGCCAGTTTAGTCTATAGAGTTAGTTTCAGGAGAACCAAAGCCACAGGGAGAAACTGTGTCTTGAAAAAAGCAAAAACAAAGCAAAAAGCTGGTATGTGGTAGCATATATTTGAAATCTCAGTACTCCTAAAGCAAGATAAAAGGTAGAGACAGGAGAACTGTCTCAAAGCTCCCAAGATAGCTAGCATGCCATCCTAGCAGAAACAGTGAGCACTTAAAAAAATTAAACAAAATAAGCAAATTAATGTGGCTGGGAGAACTGACTCCAAAACTTTGACCTCTGACCTCCACATATATGTCATGGAATGCACGTGTATATGCACACACGTACACACACACACACACACCATACAGATATGCCCTCACAAAATAATATTTAAATATATTTGATTTATGTAAAGTGAAACAGGAAACCACTTGCTACACAAACAAGAATATGAACTTATAAGCCAATTTAAAAAAAAAAAAAAGGAAGCTGTTATTTGGTGTGCGGACAATGTAGACACAACCAATGGGGTATCTACAAAATAGTGCTTACCTAGGGAAATAACTCAGTTTTAGCAAATCTAATGGCAATTTTTATGGTTTGATGAGTACTAGAATCTGTCATTTGGAAAAATGTACACAAAATAGAACCAATGATTCCACTCTCAAGGTGGCTTCTGGATCTTTGGCAAAGAAACCCGGCCTTTTATACACCTTTCCAGATGTTGTCTGTACTCTTTAGGTTTACAGCACCAAAGAGACTACAATATATCCAAAAGGGAGGCAAGTTCTTAAAGGACAGTTTGAAGCTGGATATTTATGAATGTGAGTATCAGGCTAAGAGATTTATATTGTATTGACTAAGGAATGGAGAACCATTTATAATTGTAGCCACAGAATTACATAATTAACACATACTTGGGGGAAATTAGCATTGCTTTAATATACAGTCCTAGGGAGACAGACAGAAGTGGACAGAAGAACCAAGTCTGCATTAATGTGTCAAGATGGTGAGCCGTTGCTGAGAGGAGCCCATGATTAGCATGGCCAAAGTGTAAGTGTCACTATGATTTCAGATGATTGGGTAATTATTTACTTATATCCATTGTAGTCCTAAGGGGAATACTTTCATGGCTGCCTCTACAAGGAAAATATTTCTGTGTGGTTATGACTCAGATAACCTCTTCAAAAATAAATAAATAAAACTAATACTACTGATTTTGCAATAATTTTTGTAACAGTTTGGACATGCAGCTGTCTTAATAAAAAAAAAAAAAAAACAGAAAACAAACAAATTCCTAAAACCAACAGATCTCTTTCTACAAGAAGTTTGGCTCTCATGTATTAATTGCATTGTCATTTATAAAGAGTTTATAATTTCAAATACAAAAGAAAATGAAAAATATTCACCATAATACTATAATTGCAATCTTTATTGCCAACTTCAGTGCACTTTGAATAACCTGGAAGGCCCGAGGTTCCAGAGGCATTTAACTGAAGAGGAAGACTATAGTAACATCCCCCGGTAGAGTTGTCAACACAATAGTAAGAGGAAGGAAGAGAGTGTGCTGAGTGAGCACCAGTGTTTATCTCTCTCTGCTTCCTGACTGAAGATGGGAGGTGTTTGGTGTGTCTTGCTCCCACTGCCGTGATTTCTCTGCCACAATAGACTTCATCTTTCAAGCTATGAGTCAGATGAGATCTTCCTAAAGTTGTTTGTGTGAGGTATTTGCCAAAGCAATGAGAAAGTAGTCACCATATGATTTTATTCAAAGTAATTGTACACCAATTAACTTAAACTGAAACATATTTGCTATAGGCTTACATTCTTGTTTTTCCACATTCACAACAATTACATAATCGAATGTATACAGAAAACCTCTTTCTCAAATAGCTAAGGTTTTCTTCATCTGAATTCTGAATATTCCTGTCCGTGATCTTAGGAACAAGATGGAATTATCGAAAGATTTTTTTTTTCTCCTGCATAAACATCTTACTGGTCACTATGATCAAAATGTTTAACTAATAATTTTAATTCTGAGTATAATTTAGAAGTGTGTGTCTGGTTTTGCATTTACATTGTTCATTAGCTAAAGACGAGACTATAATAGAGTTAAAGAGTGTACAATTTAAAATAGTTTTGCCTGGGCCGGAAGAAATGCTCAGTGGTTAAAAGTGACTGCTGTTCTTCCAGGGGACCCTGGCTTGTTCCCAGCACTAGCAACAGGTGTCACACAACAACCTATAGCTTATCTACACGCACCCACACACATGTGATACACACTCACACAAGCGTACAAACAAAAATGTAAGTGCAGGGAAGAAGGAAAAAATTCTAAAAAAATAAATCATATAATAAATTATCTAAATGGTATTTGTTGATTGAGCCAATCAATCTCCAAAATTAAAATTTTCTTTATCGTGACTTTTTTTTACATTATGTGCGAAAAATAAATGATACGATAAGAAAATTCTTTTAAGATCCGGGTTTACTAACAGCTATTGATAGAGAGTTTAGCAAGTTTTCTAGTTTTAATTCTCATGTAGAAATAATGCATTATTTAAGCTTTATCTTCTGAATAAAGTTATCCTATGAAATGAGTACCTATACAGAGATGGATCAGTCATTTAATATTGTACCTACAATTTATCTTTTCAATTATTTTTAAAAGTTTATTTATGGTTTTATTTAGGTATATGAGTGGTTTGCTCACTTGCATGTGTTTGCAGCATTTTGCCTTGGACCTGTGGAGGTCAGAAGAGAGCAGTGGATCCTCTGGAATTGGAATTATAGACAGTTGTTAGGCACCATATGGGTGCTGGGTATTGAACCCAGTTCTTCTGCAAGAGTAACTAGTGTTCTTAAGACACTGTACCATTTCTCCGGCACCTACAATTTATTTTAAGCATCTGCATTGAGCTTATGTAGAGTCAGTCACATTGTTTCATAATAATCAGCAATAACAATTCTTGTGAACTAGTGCAGTCTCTAGAAAGAGCATCATGCATTTCAAATCAGAATATATTAAACTCACCTGAAAACACGATTAGTAATCCATCTTTCTGCTCATCTGTTTTTGCTTTGGTGCTGAGTTTATATTTGTCTCACCTCAATTTAAAAATAAAAAATAGCTATCCTAATCGATGCCCAACAACTTAAATTTAAAAATGTAAATAACATGCAAAATATGCAAATACTTGATTTGGATGAGACTCATAAATGTTTGAAAGTTGAGATCCAAAAAATATTAAAGGTCAATAATTCTTCAAAATGCAATCTGTAATCAAAACTACTGAATTCCTAGGACTAGACAGATGGCTCATCAGACCCTCATTTTGCACGGCAAGCACTTTACCTGAGTTTAGATCTGAAGCATCTTTGTAAAGTGCAGCAGCATGTTTCTGCAGCTCCAGTGCTTGAAATGCAGGGGCAAGAAAATTCCAGAGACTTCTGGTTACTCCTCAGAGGAAGTAGCAGGATGTAGATTCAATAAGAAACCTGTCCAAAAAAAAAAAAAAAAAAAAAAAAAAAAACTAAATAAAATGAAGTAGATAGTGATTTAGGGAGGGGCCTCACATCAATCTGTCACATGCATGCAAGAGTGAACACACCTAGAAACACACGTACACACCCTCACAGACACATACCCACATCTATGAAAACGCCTGTTTTCCTACATATTGTTTTCGTTTCACAAATCTCCTGTTTTGTATCCATGCTTCCAAGCTCTTTTTATTTTTACAATTCTACGATTAAAACAGTTTCCTCAAGTCTCACTGTGTAAAGTCGCAGACCATCATGCCGCTGTTAGTCATGCTTGAGCATACAGCAGTGAAACAGTAAAGTTTCTGTCCTGTAACTCAGAGGATGGACATCTCTACACACCCTAGCGTGAAGCTGGGGACTCAGGTTAGTCATCTCTAACTGTGCCTGAACCATCACAGAGTAATGAACAAAAACACATAGAAAAAAAAGGGTGTATTAGAATAACTTTATAACTCTTCAGCTTCTATAAAACAATATATACAAATGTAAAGGTTGTAGATACTTTCAAAATGTATAACTAAAATACACATCTAATTCTCAGGGCTGTATGACAAGTGAGACTAAAACAAATATTGAAGGTATGGGTTCAGTGTCTCAAATGGTCTAACCTTGAAAAGTTTAGTTTTCTTTGTCAGACTTCTATTAGTAAAATATGAACAACTGTTACATTAACATTCTTTGATTAAAACATGCTTTGTTTTAATCTGCATTTCTGTCAAAGGAGCATTTTTACATTTTTAGTTTCGTTCTTAAAAGGTCTAGAAAAGTTTGTTGGAATACTGTCGCTGACAGAAAATATGTGCACTTCTTAGATAAATGAAGTTTGTGGAAATATCCAAAAGTCACTGGAGACCAAGACTGGTTGCAATATGACCTAACAACTTAACAAATATTTGCATTTTTGAGATTTGAAAAGTGATGTGTGATTTTAGAAGAGGCTGATTTTATCACATGCTGCCAACTGATTCTGAAATCTATTCAATAATTCATGTGCGTTGGTAAAACACTTTCAAAGTGTTATAGCTAAGAAAGAGTCAACTGCTTTCAATGATATGAATTCTGTTTTGGTAAAAATAAATCTCATGAATTTGTATCATAGCTAATATCTGTCTCTAAGGTCAGCCTATGGAAATACACCATAATTGCAGAGCTGAGAAGAGTCATATCATATTGATTATGTAAAAACACATGCATATCTTCAACTGGTACAACATTAAGTCAGAAATAATATCATCTATTCTCAAGTAAAATATGCAAAAGGTAGCCCATTAGTATGAGCACAGTTCTTCTGTTTCTTTTGTTCCAATCACAAGAGTTCAATTAAACTGAATGGAATGATGTTTGGAAGGGTCTTGCTAGGGCATATCAATCATAGCAATCAATAAGTATCTACTTAGCTACATTACATGAAGAATATGTGCCAAGTAATGAGATGCTGGCAGACTGAGGAATAGGAGAAATACCAGGCAGGGTTCTTACATGCAGTATCTGTTCACAAAGTGAATGTGTCATTGCATCCTTAGTAAAGAAGATAGTCTCTCATAAAATCAAACGGATTAGGTCTAGTCTGATTTCATTTACTAAAAATATTTCACAATCATTTAATAAACATGATTCTGGATAGCATTTTCACTTACAATCCCCAATATTCCATACTAGATTATTGCGGCTGCCAAGTATGTTATTTCTAATAATTATTATAAAATTTATTTTATCTTCTGAAATATTACAGCCAATAAGATCTGAATGATGTATTTTCACTCAATTGGATGTTTAGAATTTTATTCCAGTTTATGAATATTGGAGGCAAGAATACATTCTTTGGTATGGTGGAATTGTAAACTATTATAAGAAGTCTTGATATTAAAACATACATGAATACATACATGTATGTGTACAAACATACATACATACATACATACATACATACATACAGGCAAACCAAGCATTTCATAGTGTCATTGACAAACTATCATTATAAGGTGGACAAATGAAACTTTCAAACAAGCATCTTATCTCCTCTGTTTTGGGGAGACTAATGTTGTCTATAGTCAGTACTTGAAATTTCAATTTATAACCGCCTCTAACATATATGAAGAGCAATTATCTGTCTGAAAGGCAAGTTGAGGTTATAATAAATACAATTTCAACACATGTTAAAGCATTCAAACTTCCCCTTGTGAAAACTGGGAGCTTTTGAAATAAACCATTACCCAATCATATTATATTTCAAATGCTTATTTTCGTAGTAAACATCTCTTAGGCTTTATAATTACTCACATCTTTGAAATAACCCAGCAAGAGAATAACTGTTCACCATATGCTAGATTTAAAGCTAAAATACACTTTTAAATATGTAAGAAATTAGTTCTTATATTGGTTGATATACTCATAACATTATGTAGGAAGAAAGAAAGTAAATTGTTATTTACCTGCCTAAAAACTGAATTTTGTATTCCAAAACCAGGGCTTAATTTAAGTTGCTATTGTATTTGAGAGATGCTAACTAACTATTAGGCTAAACAATTTTCTTCATAATAATGATAAGACAATTTAAAACATTTTAATAGATATCCTTAATTTACATAATTATAGGTTTTCAGACTACTTTGATTAAATTAATTAGAAATCCTGGGATTTAATCATCTTTGAAATATTACTAAGAACTAGAAGGCTGAGTCACAATAAGCCCTACAGGTGGGGGCAGTCATTAAGTCATGAAGATTATTGGAAACATACAGTGCATCAAGAGAATACAGAAACTGGAGCAGCTGTGTGCTGCTCTCAGCTTGGTCAGAAAGGGCTGAAGAATAGCAAATCTTACCTGGGAATTTTTGAGAATGAAAAGTTTGCCAAGTGACAAAAGAGTAGACATTGTAAGAAGAGGAAACCATTCACACAGGCAGTGAGGTCTGTAAGAAACGTGGCATGATCTGAGGTTCACACATGATATTAGGTCACATATGGTCTGAGGATCACACATGATATTAGGTCACACATGGTCTGAGGTTCACAAGTGGTCTGGGAATCACATTTGATCTGAAGACCATATATGCTATAAAGTTCTGAAGACCACATATAATATTAGATTCCCACATGGTCTGGGGATCATATTAGGTCTGGCAAGGCAACAGGGAGTCTCGGATCTGGGAAGTTACAGAGAATAAGCCCAGGCAATTTAAGTGTGTTCCTTGTGACATTGTCTTTCCATTGCTGTCCTTGTGCCTGGTATTTGGAGGCTAGTGATGAAGAACGTGGCTTAGGGTCTAAGGAATTGATGGAAACAAGTGGCAGCTTTCCCAAAGTGGCAATTTAGCTGGTGATTAGATTTTTCTAAAATAATTCTGATTAAAATTAAAATTTTCTTATTAAAATGACTTTAACATGTGGGGAGGAATTCAGATGCTCTATACATTTTAAGTAATACTATTATTCTTATTCTTATTCTTATTATTCTCTGATATATTACATCCCAAGCCCAGTTTCCCCTCCCTTAACCCACCCCACTTCTCCCCCGGATTCCCACCTCCTTTTATTTTTCTCCTTCCGAAAGAGTCAGACCTCCAGGGATATCAACCAAACATGGCACATCAGGTTACAATAAGACTAGGAACTTACCTTCATATTAAGGCTGAAGGAGGCAAACCAGTAGGAGGGAAAGTGCCCCAAAAGCAGCTAAAAAAGTCAGAGACCACGTGCACTCCCACTGTTAGGGGTCCCACAAGAAGACCAAGCTGCACAACTGTAACATATAGGCAGAGGGCCTAGGTCAGGCCCATACAGGATCCCTGATTATTAGTTCCGTCCCTGTGAGCCCCTCTGAGGCTTGAACAACCTGCTTGGTTGTTATTGTGAGTTTTCTTGTGGTGACTGTGACCCCTCTGACTCCTACAATCTCTCTTCACCCTTCACTGCGTTTTCTCCGAGCTCTACCTAATGTTTGGGTCTCTATCTGCTCCCATCAGCTGCTTCTGCTGATTATGTTGGATGAATATAGCAAAGTATCATTAGGAATCACTCCATTGACCTTTTTCTTTTCAGTCCTATTTGGTTCTCTCCTAGATCTCTGGCCTATCCAGGCTCTGATTCATGGCCTTCCAGGTAGTATCAGAGATTGGATTCCTCTCATGGCATCTCAAGTTAGACAAGTCATTGGTTGACCACTCCCTCAATTTTTGAACCACGTTTATCTCAAGTACAACTTGCAGTCAGATCAAATTGTAGGTCCAAATTTGAGGGACCAGACTGCAGTCCCAATTCCTTCACTGGGAGCTTTTTCTAGTTGCAGAAGATAGCCTGTTCAGCCCTTGTAACCCCATTTCTAGGAGTCTTAGCTTCTGACTATTATGAATAAAGCTGCTATGAACATAACTGAGCAAGTATCTTGTGGTATGGTAAAGCATCTTTGCAGCATATGTCCAGGAGTGCTATAGCTGGGTCTTGAAGTATATCAATTCCCAATTTTCTGAAGAACACCATTTTGATTTCCAAACTGATTATTCAAGATTACACTCCCACCAGCAATGGAGGGGTCTTCCCCTTGCTCCACTCCACACGAGCATGTGCTATCACTTGAGTTTTTTATCTTAACCATTCTGATAGGTGTAAGATGGAATCTTGGAGTCATTTTAATTTGCATTTCTCTGGTGGTTAAGGATGTTGACCATTTCTTTATGTGTTTCTTGGCCATTCAAGAGTCTTCTGTTCAGCTCTATACTCCATTTTAAGTTAGATTATTTGGCTTGTTGATCTTTAGTTTCTTGAGTTCTTTATTTTGAATATTAGCCCTCTGTTGGATGCAGGGTTGGTGAAGATCTTTTCCCATGTGTAGACTGCTGTTTTGTTTTGTTGACAGTGTTCTGCCTTACAGAAGCAGAAACTCTTTAATTTGTCTTTGTATAAAGAGGAACTATGATTTTTTTTCAATTTTAAAGTTAATCTTTTATTCAATCACTTTCTTGAAGGTGTTTATTAGCTGTAGGAGTTTGCTGGTAGAATTTGGAGGTCATTTGTGTAAACTGTCATATCATATGTAACTGATATTTTGACTTCTTCTTTTCAAATTTGTATCCCCTTAATCTCTTTTAGTTGTCTTATTTCTCTGGCTAGAACTTCAAGCACAATATTGAATAAATATGGAGAGAGTGGACATCCTTATCTTGTTCCTGGTTTTAGTGGAGTTCTTTTTCAACTAAACGCCACAGTTCTGGCTTAGAGGAAAATCCAGGCAGCTTGGTATTAAAGAGTCTGACTAGAACTCACTATTAAGAACCTGGGATGGAACTGCTGCCACAGAGCCAATGAAGGCCTCACAGAAATGAAAACATTACCTTTAGTCCTCAGATTGGTGGACATTAGTGAATGAAGTAGGGGAGAAGGGTGACCAGACACATTAGGATACTTTTTAAAAGTACATCCAGATGTGGTGACGCATGCCTTTAATCCCAGCACTTGGAACACAGAAGCAGATGTATCTTTGTTTGAAGCCTGCCTGGTTTACAGAGAACTAGCAGGTCTACAAACTGATATCTTGTCTCAAAAAAAAAAAGAAAGAAAAAGAAAAGAAAAAGAAAGAAAGAAAAGAAAGAAAGAAAGAAAGAAAGAAAGAAAGAAAGAAAAGAAAAGAAAAGAAAGAAAAAAGTTACTACAATACATGCAATAGGTGTGGGGAAAGAAAAGCCAGAGTAAAGGCAGAGAAGGTGAGCTTAAGTTCAAAGGAGAAAGTTTACATGGAGTAAAGCCTGGGTTCCCAGAGGTTTGTAGCCAGGTGTTACTTACAATGTATCCATTCAATTATGGATCATTTGAGTGTTTAGTATGTGCCATATGACCAAGAGCAAAGAGCCATGAATCAGGATGGAGAGGTTAGGAAGCTTTGCAAGAACTTGAGTCATTTAGAATCTTTACATTTAGAAGACAGCAAAGCAACAGATAGTAGGGATTTTGTTTTATTTTGTTTAGGAAAAAGTGTAATGCCTATGACAAAGTGCACACTTAGCAAATAGTAGTTGAATGAATGAGCCTTGTCACGCACATTCTCAAACATGACTTTAAAACAGAAGACAATGTACTGGAAGTATCCCTCCTGTTAAAAAAAAAAAAAAAAAAAAAAAAAAAAAGGTGGTCTCTACTGGAGGAAGAAATGCTACTAATAATAAACCATTCTCTTAGAGTATTCTGGGGGAAAATTGGATAATTTGTCCCACTAAGTGTTTCTAGGAGCTATTCCAAAAATATTCCACATCCATAATCTTCCTAAAATGAAATTTTAACCAAAACATTAAAGGCATGTGCTGAAAAAAAAAAAAAAAAAAAAAAACAGTTACTGAGAAGACAGGGAGAGCAGAGGCATTCACACAAAGCTGTATCTGCAGCCATTCACTGGTCCTTGGACCTGGGCAAGCCCTGGCTGTGTCAAAAGTCCGTCAGAATTAGCACCACGTCCCCGGGCCATGTGTTTTTCTTTAGCAAATACTCTGCATCTTTACATTTCTGCATAATTATCTGCTTGGACAGAAAGTATAGCCTCATATGAAAATCCCAGGAGGCAGCCCTTGTAAAACCTTATTACATGTTCTGATTTTTATCTACTTACCTTTTTTTTTTTTTTTTAAAAAAAAATTGGGTCAACAACTCTTGTATAAATTTAATGTTATTCAAATGTCATTTTATTAAAAATGCATTGTATATTATAGTACTTCAGTGTTTGTAAAATGCTTCTGAAAAACACCATGCAGACCTCAAACAATCCTTTGGTTCAAGCAGGAAGCCCTTCCCTTCATTTAGAAGTTAATAAACCAAGGCTCAGAGTGGTTAAATAGTCTGTGCCCGTTTAACTCTATACTAGCAAAGTGATGCTCATTTCTTATATTTCAGCCTGGCCAAGTAATATTGAAGAATGGCAGGATAGCTGCTAATAAAACATATATATTCATGAATTCGTTCATTCTGGAATCTAATAACTGCTGCCTCTGCAGTGGCTGTGCCCTGGGTCCTGCTCTCTCCATGGCAATGAATGAGAGATGAAGCAGCCACACCCCCTTCCTCCAGGAGATGGGTTTGTTTGCACGCTTACATCACCAGGCATCATTAGGACAAATGCATTTTAACAACTACGGCTGTATTTTTAGTGGCTTGCTTCTATTT